>NC_142508.1:11137954-11440984 GCF_057876585.1 Rhinolophus sinicus
CTCCAAGGGACACGTTTATCATCCTCCACTTCCAGTCAGCCGTTCATGTGACACTAATATATTTTGACTCAAAAGGACACAGCGGAATGACTTGGCTTTCATTTCATCTCTGTACTTTTTCTTCCCCATAGTCTAGGTGTCTGTTTCCATGTTATTGATTGGCCTGTCAAATACCACATGGGAGAAGATGCAGGAGAGTAATGCACCAGCCAGGGTAGGCAGTGTTCCCCAGAGGAGGCCCAGCAGCTTGTCAGAAGTGTCTAGGGAGGCTCCTATATACACCTTACACGCCTTTGAGTACCTGGCATTAGCAGATGCTGTGGTTTATTAGGCACAATCTTATCTAGGAACAGAATCTTCAGAATAATAATTATATTGATAATAGCTAATATCTGTTGAGCACTTAAAATGCGCCAGACATTTTTCTAAGCATATCACCTGTATTGACTCATTTCACTCTTATAAGATCCCTGTGAGGTGAATACTGTTATTATCCCTTTATCCATGTTGAAACTGAAGCACAGAATTTCCTGATTAACCAGTAAGTGGAAAAACATTGCTTCAAATGTAGGTGATCTGACTTGGAGTTTGAGCTGCCAGTTTGCTGAGCTGCCTCCTGTAGCTACTGTTTACATCGGGGTCCAGAATAATGCAAAGGGGTTTTCCATCATGGACTCTCTGATTGAATTGCTCTCAAATTCGCTGATGGGCCTCATCTGGGGCAACATTTGGTAGCAGACCCAACACGAGGTCCCCTACTCAGAAAACAGGGTTTAAGCAAATTCCTGCTGGTGTTGGCAGAAGGGGGGAGCTGAGAGCAAGATAGTGAATGTGTAGGAAGGTGGATGGGAGAGTGACAAGTGGCTAGTGAGAGTCTCCATTTTCTTCCAACTTGCTGAGCTGGCCATTCTGGAGATAAAGTGAGATAATATGTGGATTCATTTGGGATCTGGAAAGTTCTGTTCGAATGACAGTTCCTGTTGTACATCTATGGTATGCTTCCTGTAAGTCAGGTGGGAGGCCGAAGCCGTGGTTCAGGAAGCAACAGTGTGTAGTTGGAATTCATGGACACGCATAAGAAGCTGGGAGGTAGAAGCATGTGGACAGCGATGGATGTGGAAAAGGTGGTACACACTGGTTAGCCAATGGGGAGCTCCCTGGGGGAGGGGTACAGACTGGTCTGCAGTCATTCTCTGAATCCTATTTCCCACTGTACCACTACTGCTGGGGTCTCGATACCTCCAGCCACTGGAGAAGACCAGGCTCCCTGCCAGTAGATCTTCTGTTATCTCACATATTGTTTCAGGAGAGATCTTTCTACCTCTGTCTTCCCCGGTCTCCCATGACAGAGTAGATAGGCCACACATTCGATGGCTCCTGCTACACTTGCAAGAAAGTATTTGCTAATTACAGTCTATGCAGGTCGCTGGAGTGAACTTGAAAATAAAAACATCAGACCATTCTTAATTTCTCAATAAGCATTTGGTACGAACATTGTATGGTCACTCTGTTCACTGAATTCCTTCCTGTCTATTCACATCTAATACCTAACACTCTGCTAGAATTCCTAGTTTTATTCTTGTTGTGAGTTATTGATTACCTACATATTGACCTACTTTTAAAGTAATTATATTATTTTTCTAAAAATGATAAAACCCAGTGTAAAAGAATCCTCAAATCTCCTCACGTGGAGATAGCCACTTGGGACCAGCTTGTTGAACATTCTCTCCAGACATTTCTCAACACCTACAAACTCCAAGATCCCACAATTTACATGAAGGAGATTCTGCCATATATAATTTCCCTTGAACTTTTTCACTTAACAGTATGTTATCATCAGACTTTCCTCTAAATAAACGTAGACCTACATACTCATTTGTAATATTTGCTCTGCGTTCTCTTGTTTGAATGTACCACAATTTACTTAACCGTCCCCCAGTTGATTGCTTATTGATAAAGAAAAGAGTCTGAGCCCTACATAGAGATCTTCTGAGTGACCTGACTCTGTAATCCAGGCTCTATGGCTTTGCCGTCAAACCCATGGGAATCTTGGCATCATATAGTATGAGGAGCAGGAAACTGATGAGTGAAGAGTCCAAGACTGCTTTCAACTGTGCCTCGTAGGAACTATGTGACCATAAAATCACTTTCTGTTTCTGAACCTGCTTTCCTATCTGTAAATGATGGTGGGGGTATGCGTGACGTTTAAGGTCTGTCCTACTAATTACAAATAAGGTGTCAAGCCATACCTCCCATCACGACTCAAATATGCATGTCAGCATTATTTAGCAATGCCCATCAGTGTCCAGTCCAGTGCCCAGTACCGAGTAGGCACCTGATAAACACACTTGGCTGAACGAACCAATGCAACGATTGAATCTGTTTCTCAGCTTTCCCTCAGAAACATCCATCTTACGGTTTTGTACTGGCTTTCTTTTTAATCCAGTCAACCTTAGGTATTTTTATCTGTCTGCCATCTTTCTTTAGACTTTGTGCACGTATATCTAAATCTGTGTGTGTGTGTGTGTGTGTGTGTGTGTGTGTGTGTGTGTGTATTGGGGGGGAACTATGTATGGCTGTGCACATATGTATCTGAAGTTGGATGTATAAGTGTTTTTTGGGGGTGAATAGAGTGGGAGTCTATATAAAGGAAGTCACTATACTTTGCCCTAAAATGAGGTTTTAGACAAAGATAATTAGATTATTTTTCTCTCCCTCTTCCCAAGTTGCAATGAAATTAAATGTGTGTGTGTGTGTGGGGGGGGGGCGGAGGGGGATGGTGTTAGAGATGGCAGTAGCAGTATTCTGACAATATTTTAAACGTATCACTCCTTTCTTCCATCCTTCTTTCTTCTCTCCCCTCCTCACATCCCTCCTTTCTTCCCTCCCTCCCTTCCTTCTTTTTCCCTTCCTTCTCTCTCTCCTTCCTTCCTTCCTTCCTTCCTTCCTTCCTTTATTCAAATGAATTGAAGAGTAATGCTATTCTTTCTACTTTACTCAGTTGTGACTTTTATCCCGTAATATAAGAGAAACAATCCTCTATTGCTTATACCAGTGAGATCTAAGTATAAGACAATATTAAGGACAGGTGGGGATTGTGTTATATTAATATATTGAAGAAATATATTGATCTATAGTGGTGATGATGAAAATTAAATTGTTTTTACTCAACTAATTCCCATAATTAAACTATTTTGAAAATATTAGTTAAGAACATCCAAGGAATCCAGGTAAAGATGTTGTAAAATGAACAGGCTGCTTCAGAAAGTTTGGTTCTACTCCTTTCCTTGTTTCATATTCTGAACCAACTAGTTTGTATTGAATTCTTTTAAAATGAATTACATACATCGTTCATTTCCTAAAGAAAGTACACTGTACATGTTCATTTTTTTTTTCATTTTGGGGTGCTCTGAGGCACCATCACAGGTAGTGTTTATTGCAATATGTTCTGACTGAGAAGTGCTCTCAGAGGTCGTTAGGGTGTGCAGGGCTATTTCCATCTCAGTCCTATGCTTTCTGGATTCCTGGTCTGCTTTTTTTTTTTGTCTCTTCTGAGGGTCACGCTGCCATGTTTGGCTGTTGCGGCATATTTGCCGACAGCGGTTCTTTAGAGCTCTGTGCCACTTCTCACTAGTTCAGATTCACTGTGTGTAATTTACTGTGGAACTAAACAATAATTAGTCTAATCTAATAATTGTATTAGAACTTTTAGTAAGTTAATAGCAAAGTTGATACGAGTGGTCTCCAGAAGCTTTTTCTGCTTATTTCCATGTTCTTACCTAAATTCCAGAAACTTGTGGTTTCTGGAGAAGTATTCTCCAGATAATTGCTGTGGTCTGGTAAAGAACCCACAGTTCTGGTTCGAACGTGAACTTTTTCTTCTAAGCGTGAAGAGAGGATATCGCCTTTACTCCCTCCAGGTGCATGTAACTCCCAATTCCACTGTCGTTCATGTCTGACTGTGTGGTTCTTGTTTTGCAGTCCCCAGTCTGTTCCAGACCGCCTGAGGATCCGAGTGAACAAAATCAGTTTGCAAGACTACGAAGGCTTCCACTATGACAAAGAGAAACTCCGGGAAGCTTGTAAGTTGCTAGGTTTGATGGTTAGACTCCTCTTGTGTCTGAAAACCATAGTCAGAGAGATGACCAAGGGAAGGGTAGGAACTCGGGAATCCCAAGTGATGGAACGTGGGCTGAAGAAAATGGAACTGGAAAAGGAAAGCAGAGAAGAAAATTCTTCTCAAGATGCCAAGTGAGGGTCTCTTGGTTTATGAACCACATTAGTTTCAGGTTTACCTAAAATGAGAAAGTGGTAAGTTGGTGACACCACATGGTAGAGTAGCATCTAGAAAACTCTTGAGCAGCATAAGTGTCTTCCTGGAGCCAGCATTACAAACACTGTCCTCATTCTTCATGCAGGTGTGACAGAGTTATCCATGAAGACATGTCCTACACTTCTAGCTACTTTGTGTTTGTCTGATATCAAAGAGCGGCCCACAGAATACTCCGTGTCATGATAAAGTGGTTCATTGAGGATGAGGTGCCCTTGTTTCTGAAATCTTAAATCCACTCAATATATGAATTACTTCTCAGTGTTCATACTTTCCATATACTTCTTTAAATATAGAACTCATGTTTAGTTTACTCCATCTGCCATTCAGTATTTATTGGGCACTTTTTACATTCCAGCCACTATTTTAGATCCCTGTCTATATCATGATATATGAGATAACTGGGTAAAGGAGGCCAGATGATATTAAGACCATAGGTGTGTTAAATGTTAGGGTCCTGGGCTCCTTCATAATTGTGGGGGCCAATAGTCAAATGCAATCAAGTCAGAGAAGATCAGGGCCAGTGCCCAAGGGCACAGGCAGGGATGCCAATAGAAAGATGTTTCATATAGAACCAGAGATTTATGAACGAAAACTCCAAACTAGCTCCACGCGTGGGCCTGCCTTGGAATTGTAGAAGACGCAAATAGATAAAACTGGCAGGAATGGAGTAGGGGAGGTGTTCCTGGGGTAATGACTTCCAAGCTCTGATTCCCGTACCTATAATGTGGAGCAGGGTTGAGTGGGTGGAAATCCTGAAACCCAGGGACACCGTCAGGGGTGTGTGCAGGAAACTTCAGATACGGAGGGGGCAGCGAGCAAAGATACGTTTCCACGGTAGTCCTGTCACTGAACCTACCAGGGAATTTTGCATGAAATCACTGCCTCCTCAGCTCCCTCCGCTGCTTCAGCTGCCTCACCCTCTTGGTTCTTTTCCTTCAGCATCAATACCCTGTAGTTTCTCCCTAGTCACTTTGTCCTTCACTCTTCTTTTGGTAGGAAAGTTTGAGGTGGAAGAGGAGCAAAAAGCAGAAAACCTCTGCTGTTCTCCCTCCCATAAATGACAGATTATATTTTCTAATGTAAATGAGATAATAAGTCACAGACTAGCACAAAATCTAATTGAACCCATAACGTGATGGACAGATACATTTGCAAAGGGAGGTGCAGCTACGATGTACATGAAACTGACTTTTAGAGATTACTAATTATAAAAAAAGTATTTTATGTTATTTCTCATTTCAAACTTCTGAAGAAATAGTTTAAACAATATTTGAAAACTGAAAAAAAAGAATGAATTTCATGTTAGTAATATTTTTAGCCTATCATCAATTCTGAAGAATGTCAGTTGGGAGTGGAGAAGCATTTCGAATTTTTGGCTAAACTGGGATTTGAGGCTTATCTGTAGATTTCAATGATCTGTTCTATCTTTTCTGTGCGTTATCTGTCCACCATTGCCAGAGGTAGTTGTGTTTTGAGTTTTTACAAGAAGATGACATTTTCTGGCAGGTGTTTTTCTCATCACATCCTATGTGATAAAACTTATGTGTGAAGAAACTTCCCATATCAAATTGGGGGAGATGACTTGGTATAAATATAAATCCAACAAACTCAGCAGTGTCTTTGAGACCCAAAAGAAATAAGAAACACTCAAAGAGGGAACCAAGGAGTTATATCTTTCTCAAGATTTGGGTTTGAAGAAAACAATGTATTAATTAGAAGTAAAGGTGGCCAACACAGTCATTCTACTTTTAATATATGGTGATTATGTTTCTTTCTTTTTTTTATTAAAGTTGATTGGTATGACAATTTTAGTAAACTTAACGTAGGTTTCAAGTGTACAATTCTGTAATACATCATTTATATATCACATTGTGTGTCCACCACCCAGAGTCAGTTCTCCTTCCATCACCGTATATTTGATCCTGTTTACCCTCATCTACCACCTCCTCCCCGCTTACCCTCTGGTAACCACTAAACTATTGCCTGTGTCTATGAGTTTTTGTTTCTTTGTTTGTCTTGTTCCTTTGCTGCTTTCAGTTTTATATCCCACATAACAGTGAAGTCATACGGTTGTCTACTTTTTCTGTCTGACTTATTTCACTTAGCGTAAAAATCTCAAGATCCATCCATGTTGTCACAAATGGCACTATTTCATCTTTTTGTATGGCAGAGAAGTATTCCATTGTGTATATATATACAATAGTGATGACGTTTCTAACCTATAGTTGCTCAGGAAAGTATGCCCTTTGGGTTATTATTTGTTTCTTACTCACCCCCATTCTTTCACTGAGGTCCAACATGTAGCTGAGCTCAGATTCATGGGGAAACTGGCAGAGCTCACATTGAGTCTAAAAGCAAAAATCAATTCAAGTCCATGCATGATATACATGCCGAAAAACAGATACATGAATTCAGAAGCACAAATTAAATGAAATGCATCTAGATGGGTTCATCTAGATAAAAGGAATTCTAGGCAGACACTCTGACCGGCATCTCAGAAGAACAAAGGGAGTGAATTTTCTTCGGTCATATATTTATTGTGAACATTCAAAATGCAAACTGGAGCAGGACCGCGTTGCTGGGTTTTAAAAAGTAGTTCTGTTTCTCAGTAATATACCACGTGATTCATCTAGGCAGCACGGGCTGTTTGCCATCACTGTTTAATAGAATCTTGCTCATGGGGCTGGGTCATTATTCATATGAGATTACAAATCGAATGTTTGTTGTCTAACAAAATCTTGCTTCTGTCTGTAAGGCAGGACTCCATGGTAATTACAGGATGACAGCTCTTTTAATTGCCCTGCTTATTTTAGCGTAGAAAAAGATGACTGCTATTTCACATACTTTGCGTCCCCTTTTCATTTGGCCCCTGGTGGGCATTCCCCCTAAAATAATAATACAGAAAGGGTTAGTCTTTGCCAGTCCCCCCGTCAGCCCCCCCATCAGCCCCTGCTGGTGAATTTCAGACTCATTGAAAGGAATTAGCGTCTTAGTCACTGGATTTATGAATTATTAACCCTCAAGATAATGGTTACGATGACTAAGGGAAGAAAGTCTATTCAGCTGAAGAGGTAGAAAATGAAGAGAAAGTGACCTTGTTTAAAAAAATTCTTAAAGTAAATCAATAATAATGACAGCAGAAACTCACTCTTATAATCTGAATAAAGTATACAAATGAGCACATAATAAAGCATGTAATCATACAGTTGTCAAAGACGGGCTGCCCCCAAATGATCCCACAAAGAATATTGATTATTTTGAATTAAAGTTACTTACTTAAGAAACTACCAGAGCAAGAAAAATACTGAGCTCTCTGTACCCCTCAAAACAGGAGATAAATCTCCCAGCTGAGAGGTACCTTCCTTGCACTTGGAGGCAGAGAATTCCCTTGTCATTAGAATTGAAAAACCCAGAGCCAAAGAGTCTGTACAAATAAACCTTATTGCTTCTTTATGAGTTTACTACCCAAGCCCAAACTTTGTTCGGATTCGTCAATAATGAATACCCAGACCTTGCTTAGATTCCTTTCTAATGACACTAACTTATTTTTTTATCCCGTCAATTCCTTCACAGATTTATTGTTTCTTTGTCTAAAAAGTATAAATAGGTATCTGATGCAATCATTTCTTTGAGCCTCATTTTATGATCTGTGCATGATATTACAACTACCCATGCACACAAATTAACTTGATTTTTCTCCTGTTAATTTAGCCTCGTGTTAATTGTATTATTTTGTTGTTAGTCCAGCTGTAAGAACTGAAGAATGGTAGGGGGTTGAGGTTGGGAATTTTTCCCTTTCCCAATATAGTCTAGGCAAAGGATAATTAGTTTTGAAAATCTTGTTATATTTCTAACTTGAAAATAGTTTCACTGATACATGGCATAGATTTTTTATATCTAGAATAATTTGATACTGGCCATGACTTAAGTCTATCCCATGTAAGCTGGCTAAAGTTTACTTCCAGCATTAGCCTACCCAGGATTTCTGAATTGCTATGTTAATTCATACAAGTCTAGGGCTTAAAACAAAAAGCAAAAACCAGTTTAAACAAATTAAAAACTGGTGGAGCCTATAAAGATAGAAGGGGACTAACATTTGTTGTATAACCAATACAGCATTCAGCAACCCTTTTACGTACATTAGCTCAGTATAATGGATGTTACCTCGATATTTATACTACATACCTATATACCGTATAACATGTAATATCTCAGTCTGTTATTCTCTGGTAAAGACTAATGATATTAGGATTGCCTTAATGGAATTTCCCTGTCTTTTGTTTACTGACTTAGAAGAGTCAGAAATGATTGGTTCTGAATCTCAGTTGCAACCTTGACAAAGTAATTCATTTCTCTGGTGACCAAATCTCTCATCTCTAAAATGAGAATATAATTGCAACCTCATAGAGTCCTGAGGGTTAAATCTAATGTTGTATATGAAACCCCTGGAGCGAATCAGACACATAAGCATATTCTCCGAAAATGGTTGCCATGATTGTGGTGGTTGCTATTGCCAAAGAAATGCTACGGTCACGCCACTCCTCAGTTTCAGGGCCGGAAGTCAGGCTCAGAGCAGCTGACCTCTTCTACACATAGCTCTCCCTTCAAGGTGCATTCAAAAACAGAATGGAAAACACTGATAAATATAATGGAACGATTCGGGGGAGAAAATATGAGTAATCATTCCATTTACTTTTGTTGTGTCTACTAGTACAAGGGATTGCTATGATGGCAAGGTATGAAACCTCTGACACATGTAAACACTGAATGGCTGTATTTAGTGATCTGGCCAGATATCAGCCAATTCCATTTCTTAAGTTTTAATAGTCTTATAATTGTGTCCCCTGCTGTCCATCACTGAATTTTTTTTTTTTAAAGAAAACCTTTTTATTTTGGAATAATTTTAGATTTACAGACAAGTTGCAAAGGTACTACTGGGGGTCCCTTGTTATGCTCCCTTAGCTTTCCCCATTGTTAAACATTTTATACCATGGTACCTTTATCAATGAAACTGATATTTCTTTCTTGCTATTAACCAAACTCTGGACTTTCTATTCCAGGATCCAATCTAGGACATCACTTTGCATTGGGTTGGCATGTTTCCCAAGTCTTCTCTGGCTTGTGACAGCTTCACAGTCTTTCCTTTGTATTATTATTATTTTTTTCTTTTTCATGACCTTGATGGTCTTGATGAATACTGGCCAGCGATTCTGTAGAATATGCCCTGATCTGGCTTTATCTGTTGTTTTACTCTTAATTAGACTGGAGTTATGGGTTCCTGGAAAGAATACTGCAGAGGTGACGTACGCTTCTTATCCCATCTTACCTGGGGGGTTATCTGATACCCACATGACATCCTGGTGATGGCAGCCTGGTCACTTGATTAAGGTTGTATTTGCTAGGTTTCTCCACTGTCACGTTACTATTTTTTCCCCCTTCCCCTATGCTGTTCTTTGTGAGTGAGTCACTAAGTCCAACCCATCTTCACACTGAGGAGAGGGAGATCACTGGATTTTGCATTGTTTCCAATTTCCATATTTGACCTCAATTTAATAAATATGCAAAAAATGTGGAGCCATTCACTCATTGATGCATCCATGCTTCCAAAACTATACATTTGTGTCAATTCTATGCTAGATACCACGCTAGATGCTAGGCATTGAAAGATGAAACTGGGAATCTAGCATTACAATATCATTTATTCAGTACACATTTATTGAGTGATTACTCTGAGCAAACAGTGATGAGAAAAAAACAGAAATCCCAACACAGAAATAGCCCCAGATTTGCTGGAGCTTACTCTTGTGATGATGACAACGCTAGGGTTATGGGAACACTATGTACCTATTTTTCTAGCAAACATCACTTAAATGGAATATATAAGCAAGGGTAAGAAAAGCTAATCTAACCTCTCATTAGTTGTATGACCTTGGGTAATACACGTATCCTTTTCAGGCTTTAGTTGCCTTCTCTGCTAACTGCAGTTGTGAAACGTGCTATTTCCTCAGAACACACTATATTATAATAAATCCTTAACCCTATGTAGATAGAAATTTACATAGAATTAAAAATTTTTCCTCCTGAAGTGCTTCCTTAGTAAAGTTTTTAAAACTCCAGCATCACTCATTATAATGAATGCAAGCATTGGAAAATTGTGTAAGTGCATTTTGCTTCATGACTTTGCTAGAAACACTGATTTTTTTTTTCTATCTATTGCTTCATCTAAAATTGAATCTTTCCCCCTCATTTACTAAGTTGACAACCGTGCTATTCAGTAGAGATTAGATCTCGTTTGCTGGAGTTTGGCCTTCCATTTTGCAATCTGAGTGAAATGATACCAGTCTGTCCTCCGAAGGGTTCTGTCCATCCCTTTGCGAGTGTGTTTATGTTGATTCTTATTTTCACAAGTTAACATTTACCTGAGTTTGTGCTTAGTTTGTTTACTGTTATTCTGTATCTTTTGTCTGTATCTTATATTTATTTTTTAATTAAAAATGTAATAATAAATAACAACAATAATAGGTAATGTAGTGTGCTATTACTGTGAGCTAGGAAATGCCTTAGCCTTTCTATACATTGTCATTCTCCCAACATCTCTGTGTGATAGATAACACTGTTTATCCCCATTTTACATAGAGAGCAACTGAGACACAGAAAATCTAAGGAAACTGTCCAAAGGCCTGGCATTCTGAGTACTTACCTAATCACTATGCTCTCTGTTTCCTCCAAATAGTTCTCATTTTCCTCTATAAAATACCTTTAATAGCACATTTGTTTTAAAATCTTTCACAATCCCATTTCAAATGCTGTTTTGTGTTTAAACTGACTTTGCCTTAATTTAGCATCCTCTGGTTTCTTGGCCAGGTTTCTGTTTTGGGGCCTCCTATCACCCCCAGATAAATTATTCATAAACTCAACAAGTATTTATTGACCACTTACCGTATTTCTGGTACTATTTCAAGGGACGGGGGTACTGCAAAATGCCCACTGTCATGGAGCTTATATTCCAATGGGAGAGACAGACAAATGAAGACGATAACATAGCAGTAAAGTGCTATAAAGGAAATAAAGCACAAAACTGACAAAGGATTCCAGTTTGGGGAAGGTGGTCAGGGAGGGGCTTTCTGAAGAGATGACGCATAAGGAGAGACCTAAGAGTCAAGAAGGAGAGCGGATGTGGATTTCTGGGGAAGGAGTGTCCCCAGACAGAGGAACAGTAAGTGCTGAGGCTCTGTGACGCAAGCATCCTTGGAATGGCTAACCAACAAGGAAGTTCATGTGGCTAAAACCTGGTTGGTTGGGTGGAGCGGGGTTGGGAATGATTTTGAAGCTGTAGGAAAAAGCCAGCTCATGGAGGGGGTTCGTAGGCCACAGAGAGAGCCTGGATTTTATTCAGAATGTAATGAGAAGGTACTGGAATTATTTGAAAAGATGTGTAGTACAGGCCTGCATTTATTCTGAATAATTCTAGCTGCTGAGTGGAGAATTGATGGTCGAGTTGCAAAGGTGGAAATAGGGTCACCAGATATCAGGCCAATATGATATTCTAAGTGAGAGGTGAGAGAGGTTGAGGGAGTTGGCAGGAGTAGCAGAGCTTGGGAGAAACAGATGGCCTCTGGGTCTGTTTTGGAGGTGATGCTGGTAGGATCAGAGGATGGATTTGCTGTACTCTGTAAGAGAAAAAGTGACCCGAGGATACCTCCCTCTGAGGTTTTGGCCTCAGCAACTTGGTAAGCAGGTAGGGAAAGTGTCGAAGGCCCAAAGGAGACCAAGAGGAAGCACAGAGTGAGCTAGGACAAAACAGGAGAGCTTGTTGGTTGGAAGCCAAGAGAAGAAAAATGTTTTATAAAACGGGTGACAGCTGTGTCAAGTGCTCCGGAGGGGGTGGAGTAAGAGACATACTAATTGGAGTTGGATTTGGGGAGAGGGTGGTAATTAGTAACCTCACAAGACCTTGCGGAGTGAAAAGTGAATAGAGTGGGTTTGTGTGCAAATGGGAGCCAATGAAACGATTCTTATAGCTTGCTCCTTTGAGGTATCAATCACACTGTAAAGGGAAAGAGAGAAGTGGGTGGTGGCTGAAGGGAGATGTGGAATCAAGGGAGGATTCTTTCTTCCTAATTTGTAAGAATGCACGGCTGTGTATGCTGATGTGTATATACTGACGAGACCAAGCCACGGGAGAGGAAGAACGTGGTTAGGAGAGAGGGAGCCAACCGCAGGAGCAATGTCTCCGAGGAGGTGGGAATGGGATCTCGTGCACAGTGGGGTCATGAGGACAGCATCTCCGAGCACCGAGAGGGAAGCACAAGAATGGGTCCAGATGCAGGGAGACTGGGGTATTTGGTACTAGGGAGAAGCAGCAGTTCTATTCTGATTACTTCCCCAGAGAAACAAGAAGCGAGCCCACCAGCTAACAGTAGGGAAGGGAGGGTCTCGGTGTTCAGGAAGAGAAGAGAAAGTTTGCAATTTGAAGAGCAAGACAGTGAGTGGCCATGTCTAAAGAATTGCTGAGCAGCACTTTAGATATGAATGACTGAATTCATTCGCTTTCATAAGCACACAGAGATAAGTCCTTGATTCCTAGGGGGTCCTGGCTTATAAAGGAGTGTGTTCTCTGTCTTCTAACTTCCAAGATTCAGATGCCAGGGAAATATTAGGCTGAGAGATGATGATCTCACTTTTCATATAAATTTTTTGTTGTCCAATTCTTTCTATGATCCAAAGCCTTGCTTTGCCTACAAGAAAATAAGTGCTTCCAGAAAGCTGTGCTGTAGTAGATGCTAATGTTAGGACAAGGAAACGAGCCTTTGTTATTTCCGTCCTTCTTTTATTGTTAAAACTTAGCCTTTGGTATTCAGAACAATCAGTTGCAGGTATATCGTTATGTCTCTGGCCAAAGAAAAATGTTTCCTTTTCGTTGGTTTATTCTATGTAAACACACATACACACATATAACGATGACCAATTTTTACTGCTTATATACCAGCCTTTTCCATTTTGTTGTTACCCTCCTAGGCTGACAACTCTGGGATAATATCAACTCAGATAGTAGTTAGATTTCTCTTTAAAGACTTTCTTCTAAGAGCCTTGTATAAAAGTTACCTTTATTTATTTTTTATTAGTTTCAGGTGTACAAAACAATGTAATGGACATTTATCATTTACACCCCTCACACAGTGATAACCTCCCTCCCCCCATCTACTGCCCCTCTGACATCGCACACAGCCATTACATTTCCACTGTCTCTATTCCTAAAGCTGAACTCCACTTCTTGTAACCATATATATATATATATATATATATATATATATATATATATATATATATATATATATTAAATTATAGTTGACATTCATTATTGTTCAGCTTCAGCTTCAGGTGTACAGTGCAGTGATCAGGCATCTACACCATCCCTGAGGTGGTCTCCCTAATGAGACAAGTGTCCATCAGATACCCTACCAAATCTTTACAACATTATTGATTACATTCCCCAAATTGACTTTCGTATCCCCGTGGCCATCTTGTGGTTACTGATTGTGCTTTTGAATCTCCTCACCTTCCCCCTTATTCATGATGTTAATGTGTGAGGGGTGTGGTGTCAACCACGGCAGTCGTGGCATCATACTTAGTAATTAATGACACCTAGTGATTGCATAGAGCTTCATGGTTCATAGAGGGCTTTTATACACTATCTGCATGCATCACCCCAGCAACACTGAGAAACATTGTCTCCCACAGGGTCACAGAGCTACAACGGCATTTTAATAAGAATTCCCATCTGCTTTCTCCTAATTCAGTACACTTTAGTACACAGCCTTACTCCTTTGTAAAAACATACGAGTAGCTGTGCACTTATAGAAATGTGTTTTTTAGAAGAGTTCAGGACCATAGCTCTTGTTATTGGTTGGGTTTCCTGAAAAATGGACTCTGACACTTGAGTTGTATGTGTAGGAGGTTTGTTGGGGATTCTCCAAGAGGGAATAACAGCTATGAAGAGAGAGGAGAATAGACAGGGTACAGGAAAATGTTCTGCTGCAACGCAGTTGCAACAGAAGACTCCCCAGGGACATTTGGATCTTGGATGGCCATTTAGAGTTGCCCAGTTGAGGCAAGGAGTATGGGATCCAGGACAGTCTGCCCCCTGGGAAGGAGCAAACCTTGAGTGAGGCAGCTTCCTTCCTGGAGACGGAAGCCGTGAGCTACCAGCAAGGCCAACACTTCCGGCAGCTGAGGGAATGAGGGCCTCAGTGCCACTATGGACCTGGGTGGGGGGCACTTCAGTTCCGAAAGCATCGTCTTGTCTACGTAACTCAGCACCTGATATTTTAACTAAGCCAGGAAGGTACCACCCACACGCAAAAATCCTTGTGTTCATTCATTCACTTCTTCATTAACAGCTATTTATTGAACACCTACTATGTACCAAGCATTGTTCTAGGTACTGGGGATTAGGCTCATATGATCAGTAACCTCCAAATTTCTCTCTGTATATCTTTTGGCCTAACCTCCCTACTATTCCAATTTCAGGGAATTGGAATATAACTTAATTACTTTCTTGAGATGTGTCAGAATTAGCTAAGTAAAATAAAACCTAAAATGTTAGTGCTGACCTTTTCTTAAAAGTTCTTTCTGGCATGAACTAGTGTCAAGCCAAAGAGTCTCCATGTGGAATGGAGTAATTAACATTGGAAACCTAAATGCAAGACTGTTTAAGTTTCGGGCTATTTCTAGCCTAACACCATAGTCAGAGATAACTCCAGTTTTTCATCCTCAACAAGATGGACATTTTTATATACTCTCTCAATTTATCAGTAAAGATATTGAACTGAATAGAACCAAGGACAGAAATATGTGCTAGTCTGAAAATAACCTCTCTACAGATTGACTCAGAAGCACAATTTTATGTGCTAGTTTCACGGGTAAAAGCAGTAGGTCTTTCATCATGCATATTGGTGGAAACCACTCTTTCATAAGACTTCGTAGGTTTACTGAATCAGTGATCGCTGCCACTCTCCTGGAGTCACTGATAAGCAGAATTTGAGTCCCCTAGGTTGGCAGATGCTAGGGATGTATTTGCTTAAAACTGCCCAATTCCACATCTCTACATGGCAGCTGTCTGTGCATAATTAGTTTACTCTCTTTGCTTCCAGAAAGAGACTTAGGCCCCGTCAGCAGATTTTAGGAAGTCTGTCTGTCATTAATTCTCAACATGTATCCAATCAACTCAGAAATTCAGAGCTGCGTGACTAATGTGTCCCCAGCATCTCACTCTTGGTGACCTTGCCCATCACCACACAATGTAATGGGCAGTATGATTTTTAAATTGTGAAAGAGATTTGAACCATCAAATGGTGAGAGACACTAACCATCATTCTGAATAGTTAAGCTTTGGGTACAGTTACGAATCTTTGCTTTTGGATGCATAATATTTCATTTGAAATATTCCACATTTATTTGGCTGGCCTGGCCGTGGAGCCAAGATTCCAATGTCACAGATAAGTATTTGTTATCTCCCTCCCAAATACTAGAGCACTGGCAGTAAATTATCAGTGGTGGTTCTGCCCTGTGTCTGGGGAATTTTTGCAAATATTACCTTCCCGATAAATGTACCTGGAAAACAATTACATTGTTTTCTAATACCCATTGTCAAGTGTATTCTAGAACCTCACGGTCAAAAGCTACGTTCACATTTAACACTGGGAATGAACTCCAAGGAGTTTTATGTCATTTTCTTGTACCAGAATTTTATTGCATGTGGCATTAGGGATCTTCATTGAAATGGAAACCTTCCATCAAAAATAGAAATTTGCATCATTGTTCGTGAACTTTCATATGAAGTTGGAAGATGATGATATTTCATGGAACTGTTTGATCTGGACCTTTGGTTTTTATTATTTATTAGAAGAGAATCTTGGGCCTTTTGCTGTACTTTCCCCCTGGTTTATCACTGGTAAAATGGGAACCTAATTCATCAGCAATAGGACAAAAGAAAACTCATGCAATTTTGAACATGCTAGCCATGATTGGATTGCATTTTCCATCTGACTCCTTGTATCTTTGTTCAGAAGACTGCTTTAACATCTTTTTTTTTCTGGATTTTTCTCTCACTTCTGCTTTTCTGTTTATCATGTCCTGTATGGTGATGATTGAAAGGAGAAAAAGAAAAGGATTTGTCACTAATTCCTAGTTCCTGAGGTGTTGGAAGTTAGGCTTTCGATGGATGTCTGGGAAGTCCTGGCCTCCCCTTTCCTCCTCCTTCCTCTCTCTACTCTTGGTTCTCCAGGCTTGAGAACAGTCTTTCCCCAATGCTGTCTGGAACAACATTCTAACATTCTAATGCAGAGACCCCTTTCAGATATTTTAGGTGTTATCAGATGTTTTTGAGACATTTATCAGTGGTCTTTGTCATTCATCATTACGAGGGCCACTTTCTTTTATATTCATTATCCGCCCTTCTCTCTCTCTCTCTCTCTCTCTCTCTCTCTCTCTCAATCTCAATCTCAATCTCAATCTCAATCTTTCCTGCCTTCTTTGATTTCCTGCAGTCTCTCTAGCTCAGCAGGCCTCCGTTCACTGTGCTATCAGGCAAGTTCGAAAAAGGTTGTAACTGCCGTGGCCACTGTAAACAATTCCTTCTCGCCGTGGACTTCATCATGGAGTTCATTCTGTGACTTTAATATCTCTCTGATATGTTTCTCCTTTCTTATCTTGACTGCCACTTCTTTATTCCAGACCTCACCACTGCTCATCTCATACTCTGCTATGGCTCCCTAACTCTCCTTCTTGCCTCTCACCTCGTCTGCCAGTCCTTTGTCTTCCACTTCTCTGCCAGTGATTTTTCTAAGTTGTTGTCAAAGAAAAACTGCACTGGAAATGAAACAGGTGAGGAAGGCTTTATTCGAGACTGCTGCCATAGGAAGGAGGAAGTGAACTCACCTCTGCTGTAACAACAGGCGGGAGAATGTTTAAGCACTGGAGTGAGTGAGAAGGAAAATAGTGGAGGACAATGTGGGGGACGTTAGTCAATGTCATTGATTAGGCTATCTGTGATTGCTAATTGTCACTTTAGGCTCCTATCCAGTCCTAGAGACTGGAAGATAGGGGCACTATCTTCCTTGAGTGATTATATTTCAAAGGGGTAGTTCCCAGTTCACTGAGAAAAACATTCCCTGGTTGTCAAACTGGCAACAGCGCTGAAAAGATATGCCTCTCAAAGGGGACAGAGAAAACATTTACAATTGAAACTCTTCTGAAGTAAATATTCTTAAGAAACGGGGAATTGGGCCTCTAGTCAGGAAGAAACCTATCTAAAAATTGAGTCAAGCAAAGGGGAACAGTAAAGCCTTCTTGGTTAATGTGAGTCTGAAACCTTCCTCTTGTGTTGGAAACCCTTTAACTTCTTAGCTCCATAGCTAAAAAACAAACAAAACAAAACAAAACCAAAACAACCTCTGCCCTTGGCCTCACCCCCTTTTACTCAGGACCTACCTATCTTTCTATGTCCTAAACTTTTGCTTCTCGTCATGCCTTGGTTTCTTAGAGTCTAAGGATGTCTAAGACTTAGAGAATTCCCCTTGTCTGAAAAACGCATCTCTCTTGGCAAACTGCTTCATTTTCTTTACTTGGGAAATAACTTCATAGAAGTATGTCCTGTCCTGGGAGAAATACAGCTCCTCTGGGTCCTAAACACACTTGGTTCTCATCTCAGGATTTCTATCACAAGGTATGGAATTACTAGGATGATTTTATTTTACTCCCCTCTTCCTAGTCTGTGACACCTTGCAGGCAGGTACTGTATCGTACTCAGTATTGTATGCCTAATGCCTAGCACGAGAGTTGTCCTTGGCACGAGAGAAAATCCTTACAACTTCTGTGCTGAGTAATTAAGTGAGTGACCTATAGACCTGAAAAATGTTTTGGCACAACTCCTTGTATATATGATACACATTTGCAAAATTTAGTGAAAATGAATACTAGGAGTTGTTATTCAAGATTTTAGATGCCAAATCATTTGAAAAAAAGATTAAAAAAAAAAATGTTCCTTGGGTTGCCTTCTCAGGTAGTATATTTTCGGAATAAAAAGTAGAATTTAACCTGTAGTTTGAAACCCCAATATGTAATGAACCTGCTAGTTTCTAGAAAGCATACCTTCAAAGTATTATTCTCACGTAGAGTGCAATGAATACAACATAGTTACTTTTATCTAATGGATGACATTTTGAATTAACTATGGAAAAGGCTCCGTGTAGTTGAAGCTATGGGAATTCAAACTATAGGATCATTTTTAATCATAAGAACCAGGGGTTATGAAACTTTTGACAGACCCCAGGCATGGCAGGGTGAGGTATAAATTTGCTTTTGAATGCTAAGACGGCTGTCAGTTTCCCCTATTGGTTCCAGGTGAGCAGTGGGCAGTTAATGACGACAGGTTGTTATAAAATGGACCTGTGGCACAAAGAGGGGGAAAAATGGATTGAAATATTGTAAACTCATTCTGTGTAATTATTGTCAGGTATCAGATAGTTAGAATTTCAGTTCTGAAATCCTGACACATTTGGAACTAATGAGGTAAAATGGAAAAATTCCATTTGTCCCCGTCCGTGCTCCTTTAGGGCTTTCCTTATTTCCTCTAGTCCCCTGCCTCCCCACCTGGATTTTTACTTCTAGTCCCTCGTTCCCATCATCCTGGTAACTTCCTGAAGAGCGTTAACCCATGGATAAGAAAGTAGGTAACATTTATTTTTCTATACGTCAGTATTCTCTGATATCAGCAAAGTATCTGTCTATAGGAAATTCAGAACAATTTCTTTTCTCTTGCTTTTTTATTTTTTTTTAAATGAATAAACTTTATTTTTAGAGCGGTTTTAGGTTAACAGAAAAATTAAGTGGGAGGTACAGAGAGTTCTATATATCCCTTCAACATCCCCCGACGCCTTGAGCACACAGCTTCCCCTGTTATTAACACTTTGCTTTAGTTTGGTACATTTGTTAAAATCGATGAGCCAATGTAATATTTTATTGTTAACTCAAGTCTATACTTTACATTTGGATTCACTGTTGTGTTCTACAGCTTTATGGGCTTTCATAGATACAGGATATGTATCCACTATGGCAATATCATATAGAGTCGTTTCACTGCCTAAATACTCCCTGCACTGTATCTTATTCCCCTGTAGCCCCTGGCAACCTCTGATCTTTCCACTGTCTCCATAATATTGCCTTTTTCCGAATACCATATAGTTGGAATCAAATAGTATGTGGCCATATCAGACTGGCTTCTTTCTTTCACTTCCTAATATGCATTTAAGGTTCCTCCATTGTTTTTTGTGGCTTGAAAACTCATTTCTCTTTGTTGCTGAATAATATTCCATCGTATGATGACCAGTTTGTTTATCCAGTCACCTACTGAAGGACACGTTGGTTGCTTCCAAGGGTTAGCAATTAGGAAGAAACATGCTATAAACATTCATGTGCAATTTTTTGGTGGGGACATATATTTCACCTCATTTGGGTAAATACCAAGAAGTGTAATTGCTGGATCATGTGGTAAGGGTTAGTTTTGGAAGATACTGGCAAGTTATCTTCCCAAGTGGCTGTGTCATTTTGCATTTGCATCAGCAATGAATGAGAGTTCCTGTTGCTCCACATTTTCTTTACCATTCGATGTTGTCAGTTTTTTTCAATTTCTGCTATTCTAATAGATGGTATGTTGGTTTAATTTACAATTCCATAATGACATATGATGTCAAGCACATATTTCATATGCTCATTTACCAACTGTATATCTTATTTGATGAGATGTCCAGATCTTTTGCCCACTTTTTAATTAACACTCTTATTTTTGAGTTTTGAGAGTCTTTGTATATTTTAAATACCAGTCTTTGCAAAGAATTTTTTTCCCAGTCTGTCTTGTGTTTTTATTTTCTTAATAGTGTCTTTTACAGAGCAGAAGTTTTAATTTAATGCAGTCTAACTTCTCAATGTTTTCTTTCATAGATCATGCTTTTGGTGTTGTATCTAAAATGCCATTGTCAAAACTAAGCTTACTTAGCTTTTCTCCCATATTATTTTCTAGGGAACGGTTTCTTTTTCATACTATTGGTTTCTTAAGACTGCATATAGATTGGTGGAAAGAAAATGCATACTTGACATAAACTGAATTGATTATGTCAATAAATCTAAAATTGATGCTTAAGGAAATGTCAAGTTTAAAAAAATACATCTATGAATAGTATTAACGTAAAATGCATTCATTCTAAAATTATCTACATTTTTGATCATTTACCATATTGTTATAAATACTTTCCTAGTTTATGAATTATTAACTCTGTGATTATATCTATTGTTCTTTTCAGAAAGTGACAGCCTTTTTATTTAGCCTCAATGGAGCCTCTGCATTTTTAATATTTTTATGTATATATTTAGAGCTCAAAAACTAATCTTTGCAAACCTTGCAGTTCTGAGGTGCTTTGCTTTAAGTTCTCATACCTTCTTTTAATGATCCCATTGATAATAGTTTTGTTTGTGATTTGAATAGGCAAATAGGTCCATTTAGCTGCAATTCTGTTTTAATTGGAATTGCACTGTAATTGCTCATATGTCAGATAATTAAATCCTTTCTTTCTTTTCTTTTTTTTTTTTAAATGCTTAGCTTTCAGCCCTTTCTTTCCATAGTAACACCTTGCTGAATGTATCATAGTATCATGCAGGGAATGAATTAGCTGCTGTGAGTTTTTTCCGTGTATAAAGCCCATTAACAGTTTCATGTGGATTTAGTGTCAAGGGTGACTCTTTCTTGCTTTGGCTCTGAGAGTCTCTGCTTGTGTCATAAAGCAGCCAGCTATGAATCCTCTCATCTCCTTGTAGGTTTGGTTGATTCTTTTATTTATGAGCTTTGGTTTAGCTCCAGCCTTAGCAGACTTTGGTACAACACATTATCTGCTATAAAAGTTACCACTATTGGTCTGCTAAAATTGGTTTGAGGCTTTATGAATGGCCAGTATATGTTGATAATAGAATTAGGGAAAATTGATGAATTTAATAAGGCTTAGAGAGGTGCATATAAAATGGATTTGCAGATATTATGTGCTCTACCAGCATCGACTTATTTAATCTTTACAATAACCCAGGTAGGTAGGTTGTTTTAAAAAATAAAATTCAACTGAGTGTATTTGAAGATTTAATTGGCTGTATTTAACAATTCATGAATTGAGCAGCATCACATAGAGCAAATAGAAAGGAACTCTGAAGAGCTGTACAGAATGGAAGGCTTTTATAGTCCGAAAGAGGGTGAGTAAAGGAAGTTACTATCAAAAGAGCAAATTGTTTCAGGCAAAGTCACCTTCCTTTAGGGAAAGGCCGAGATCTATCCAGCAGATGACCTCACTAGTGTTCACCAGATAATTTCATATTGACTGGTTAAAGGTTACATTCCTAGGAAAAGCTGGAACTGCAAAAAGGTTAGGTATCAAGTCTTGGTTTGCTGACATGGGGCTTAACACAAGTGACTCCATGTTGAGCCTGTTGTTTGTTTGATTTTTCTTTTTTAAAATAATAGTACCATGATAGTAAAGATTTACATAGAATCTTTACATACTATATTGCAAAATAATCAAGAGCAAGATAAGCTCATTGAGTAATCAAAATGATCAGAAGTATCTGTAATTAAAAATTCCTTGAATATATATATATATATATATATATATTTACCAAGGATAATTAAACATTAAAATGAATGGGATGAGAATACCTATTATAGCAAAAACTACCAAATTAATAATGTCAAGTGGTAACCATATTTGAAACTAAGGTTTAGTAAACAGTCTGTCGAGAAGTCCATGGGAAACATTTTTGAATGTCTTGTACATCAGAAGTAATGAACATTTTCCACCTCAAGTGAGAGCATGGATTTATGTTTAGTTTATGTTAACTCTTAATCAGCCCTTCAGTTCCATAATGGAAATTCTAATGCAAGGGTTTTAATTAGCACAAGTCTTGTGATTTTCCCAAGCAATTCTGGTTACAGTCTGATGTCTCTACTATCCCCATAATGTTTAGCATCCTGCTCACAATTTTATAGTTGCATTTCTTTATAAAGTAAGCAACAGTCAGTTTAATCCTCTGACCCCTAAATGAAAGGCAAGGTTACAGCAAGCCTGTCAACAGTTTTGATAAGTTTGACTCACAGTCTATAAAACCCTTGATGTTGGCCGATTGGAAAGGGAGGGGGGTGAGAAGTCTCTAAATGTGATGCCATTCCGGTCAAATAAATTCGTGAACATATGTTTGACTTTACTCATAGTTTCTGAGTCCCAGGGTCCTGCTTCACTGTCCAGGCCTGGAATTGTTTACTTGGCTCTGCTTCCCGCTAATCACAGCCTTTCCCCAGTTCTTCCGTAGCTTTAGCTATGGGACTTGTGACGCTATCGTCATTCCTTGGTCAACCTGTGGCCAGCTTCTGGTTTCACTTCTCTGAGCTCAGTGCTGAGCTAGGAGAGACTCCATCCTCTGTGTGGCCCAAGTTTGATGAGAAATAGGAATAGCTCAGAACCGATGCTCTTGAGTAAAGAAAACCCAGGGTGAACTCTGAGTGTTCCATTTAGTAGTTGTGATGTTTACGTTTAGTACCTATTGCCTACTTTTTCTGAGACACAGTTCCCTTATTTTAAAAACAGGAAAAATGATATCCACTTCTTAGGATTGTGCAAAGATGAAATCACACAATAAAATTGGTACGTTATTTATGTTAATGTAAATTATTTCCTTCTCTTTCCTCTCCTCCTCAGTCCTCGGCTTCCTGCCCTTGTCTCCTCCTTCTCCTCCTGATCTTCTTGTTCCTCTTCTTCCTCTTTCTTCTCCTGGTTCAGATCATATGATCGTAATTATCATTTTTCTGTTCAACCAGATTTATTCCACCCAGGTGTAGATCCGTCATATTATGACATGTGTATACAGCATCAAACCTTGTAACGTGACTCAAGCGTGTGTATCTTGATCTATAACATGGATTAGGTCATGGTCCCAGAGGATGTGTATAGAAAAAGTCTGATGTGTTCTGGCGTAGCTGGCTTTTCCAGTGGTAGAGGTATGTATGTTTCACTAACATAAGGAAATGAATGGTTTCAACAACCTGCCTCTTCTACCACGGCCACTCCTCTGGACGACCAGGCCCCGCTCAGAGCAGCTGTGCCAGGACAAGCACTCCTAGTTCAGTCCTGCAGGAAACAGTTTTGCATCTGCAAACTCACAAAGTTCACATTTTCATTGACCTCAGATTCCCTTCTAGTGAGAATTCATGGGCCTCAACGCAATTCAGGCACAGCCCTGTGGGTGTCCCAGAAGAAAATCTGCTTCAGAGATCTCTGGGAGGGGCGTTCACCTCCGAGTTGTTCCACAGGTGTCTTTTGTTCTTTTCTGATCAAATAATTAATTCGTTTGAGGAAATTATTTGATTGTCTTTTGCATCACACCTCCAATTATTTATAAAACATTGTTCAACTTTTCTTAACACTCTAGACCTTTCCCATTTAATAGCTTTTTAAAACTTTGGTTTTTAAAGTTTTGGGCAATTCAATCCTATATGTAGGGTACCTGAGCTTTGTCTATTCCCTGACTTTACTTATCATTTGTGGTGAAATATATATTTTAGAAACCATATTTTACATATTTTATTTTAGTGCATATGCACTTTAGAAGTGTTTTGCAGATAAAAGAGTACACTAGTGGAGTGATTGCTAGAAGATTTTGGATTTGTTGAAGATGAATAGTGTTAATTTCTGCACTATTTGGCATAAATTTGCATAATGAGTTCAAGTCATGCTAACATCAAATATAAAAGACAAAATTAATTAGTGTGACCTGTTGGCATTTTATTTCACACATAAAATCCAGAGCATGCACATGTAAAATATATCACGGATTTTTTACTAATTAATTTAATCGCGTTCTGGATTATGTGGCACTTAAACAAACAGAAGGAGAGAAAGGAGGTTAATGGAGGCCGGGTGAACCCGGAGAGGGGAACCCTGAGAGGGGAGCTGGGCAAGGCTCATGGTTTGGCTGCAAAGAAGTAATTGGTTGTATAATTTTCTTAGGGCTGAGGATGACCAGTTAACTCCATTTTTTCCCCCTATTTCTGTACCTAAATTTGTCAAAGCTTTCTCAGTGTCTTCGTCTGCTTGGGCGGCCATAACAAAATACCATATCCTGGGCTGCTTAAACCACAAAAGCTTTTTTTCTCATAGTTCTGGAGGCTGGAAGTGCATGAGCAAGGTGCTGGCTAATATGGTTTCTGCTGAGAGCCCTCTTCCTGGCTCAAAAAAGACTGCCTTTGTGCTGTCGCATGGTGGAGGGAGGGAAAGAAAGAGCCCACAAAAGCAAGCTCTGTGATGTCTCTTCTTGTAATGGCACTAATCCCATGGTGAGGACCCCACCCTCGTGACCTCATCTAACCCTAATTACCTCGAAAGGCCGCTTCTGCAAATACCATATGGGAATTAGGGCTTCAGGATACGAATTTGGGGGGCATACAAACATTCAGTCTGTCACAATCATGTTAGCCCAAATTTCAAACACGTTAAAACTCAAGTGCTTCTTAGAGGATTAACCCTATAATCAATTATTAGTCATTTATACCCAAATACCTAGAAGGAAGGACAGAGAAATGAATAAGGAAGCTAGGATAAGAAAGGTAGGCTATAGAGTAAGGGAAATAAATTGTCCTCAATCAGCCAAGGAATACATTTGCTAGAAATGAGAAAGGGCAAATGGGTAAAGTCAAAGAGAAACGCAGCTTTTGTTTATTGGCTCTGTGCCCTACCTGTGGAAAGGTTAAAACATGGATGATTTGGACATATACAGAATCTGGTACCAAGGAAATTCAAGTTCTTGATTCCCCGGAGACCAAAACTGTAACGCTCACTAGCCACACATGGTTATTTAAACTTTAAATTAATTAGAATTAAGATGAGAGAAAAACTTCACTTTCTCACTCACACTGGCTGCATTTCAGTTACTCACTCTGACATCTGCCTGATGGCTGCTGCATTAGATGTGCTGCTCTAGAGACATCTGAGGCCCAAATAAAGCAGATCTTCCTGTTACACACGTCACCACAGCCGTGGGGATTTTGATTGCTTACTATGCTTGGTGTCCATCGGTGGAAATGGATTGCAGCAATAGCTATCATTTTGGGGGATTTGATTACCTCTCTACAGTTTTCTCCTTTTTCCTATTTGATACTGATTGATACTTTAAGAAAAAAAACCTCCTAGAGAACATCTCTGAAACTATGCAGTGAACTTTGGCACCATTATCATTAAAATCAATTGCCACCGATAGCTTATATTACTTATTTTTAATTCTGAAATACCTCCTGTTTGTCTGTCTATATACACACATACTTGTTCCAATCATATATGTTGTTTGTTCGTATAGATACATATACATACAGATGTATACACATATATATTTGTATGCATATAAAATGCACATGTTTAAAGGTTAATGGTAAAATGGGCATCCATGTGCCTGCCACACAAATTAAGAAAGAGAACCAGTACCTCCCCTCACCCTTCCCCTACCAAGACGAGTATATTAATTTTTGTATTTGCCATTCTCTTGATGGATACATATTTACCACCAATGTATGCATCCCTGAACCAGACATTGAGTGGTTTCGAACAACTGAGAAGCAATCCTACACCTCCCTGTGTAGGAAAAGATGATGCTTGCACTTTTAGATAAAGGCTCTCAGGAGAGCTGAAAAGAGTCTGGATTATTGTCTGGCCTCAGCTTCCCTGAGAGTGCGCGTGAGCCCACTCAGAGAGGACTTAGTGGGCAAGGTAATGATTGAGTTCTGGGAAGCATTTGTCAGGCCATTAGGGTGAGTTGTAGCTATCAAGTTGAAATATTGTTAAAGAGAATGGGCTTGTTCGAGTTTTTCTGCCTCACCATGACCTGACTCTTGCTCTAAAGAACAGGTCCAGGCAGACCACGTCTGGAGGTGATCCAGTGTTGTTACATACATAAGAAACTGGTTCAGACTCACCGGGGCATTCTTCCCTTGGATTGAAAAATAACTGTCCAAGGAGTATGAGAATCTAACATATCTGTCTCTTGAGATACAGTGTTCCAATACGCATTGTTTGGTAGCCCAATAGATCTGTCATCTTGGATCTTCTAGCCCCATCCCCGTGGAAGTTTCCTTTGCTTTTCTTCCTTATTGATCCTCACTGGTTACATCCCGCACGATCCTCATTCTTGTTGCAAACTTCTGTTGGGGCAAGTACAGCAGTAGCTCTTTGGTAGAGTGTGTGTCCTTTGTTCAATCCTTGGGCTTGTTTGATAGTTTGGATTGTGTGTAAAAGGCTTAGAATTCTGAAGGTGTGGTTCCTGACGCTACAATTGCTTAAGAACTTTAAAACCATCTAATCCTGATCCTTTGTATGCTCTGTTTTTTTTCTTCTCTGCAAGTGTGTGGACTCTTCTGTCCCTAATATTCTTAAATTTCAAATTAAAATGTCTTCCTACTATTCTGTTGTTATTGTACTGGGCATTTGTTGGGCCATTTCAATTTGGAAATGAATATTCTTCAGTTCTAAGAAATTTTTTTATTATTATTTTTTAGTTTGTTTCTGGTAATTACTTCTCTCTTTTTCTCTGGTTTTTGGAATTCGTATTATTTAAATGTTGGATCATCTGGACCAGTCTTTTATTTTTCTTAGCTATTCCCTCCTATTTTATGCCTTTTTATTTTTGCTGTTCTGTGGATGTTTCCTCAGCTTCATCTTTTAACCTTTCTATTTAACGCTATTTTATGAATTTTTTTAAGGATTATTATTTTTTGTTTTCTGAATGATGCTCATGCTTTTTCTTCTTTTCATCTTTTAAAAATACAAGCACATTGATTTTTTTTTTAAAGATTTTATTGGGGAAGGGGAACAGGACTTTATTGGGGAACAGTGTGTACTTCCAGGACTTTTTCCCAAGTCAAGTTGTTGTCCTTTCAATCTTAGTTGTGGAAGGTGTCATTCAGCTTCAACTTGTTGTCCTTTCAGCCTTAGTTGTGGAGGGCGCAGCTCAGCTCCAGGTCCAGTTGCCGTTGCTAGTTGCAGGGGGCGCCACCCACCATGCCTTGTGGGAGTCGAGGAATTGAACTGGCAACCTTGTGGTTGAGAGGACGCGCTCCAACCAACTGAGCCATCCAGGAGGCAGCTCAGCTCAAGGTGCCATGTTCAATCTTAGTTGCAGGGGGCGCTGCCCACCATCCCTGGCAGGACTCGAGGAATTGAACTGGCAACTTTGTGGTTGAGAGCCTGCGCTCCAACCAACTGAGCCATCCAGGAGGCAGCTCAGCTCAAGGTGCCGTGTTCAACCTTAGTTACGGGGGGCGGAGCCCACCATCGCTTGTGGGACTTTGAACCAGCAACCTTGTGGTTGAGAGCCCACTGGCCCACAAGCACATGGAGTTTTAATGGAGGGATATTTTCTCTCATGTCTCTGTGGACTCCCCAGAGAAGAGCCTTCGGATTTCCAAGAAGGTAGGGTTCCGGCTGCCAGCTTTTGGGGTGATGATGGAAGAAAGCTGGGGATCTCTACATTCTGTAGATGATCATTTAGTCCCCATTTTATGTAAAGTAATTGCACCTGCCAAGTGGGTGGAATCTAGTGATCTAACATCCAGCGGTTCTTATTTTAGCTGCCTCCTTTAGCTTTGGTTCCTGAGGTACCTGATGCTGCCAGTTTACAAGTCTTCTGAGGGTTTTGCAGTGTAAATTGTGTTCATTCTCATCTATCTTTACCCATGGTTTAGAATTGGACTCTATAGGGACTCTGGGTCAGGTACCTGCTTTTCATCTGCTTTATTTGTCACTATTTTCTCCTCCCCTTTTCACTTCTTTTTTGTTGGTTTATGTCTTTTAAACATCCGTTTACTATAATTAAATAGCATTTCTGGTGAGAGAGAAGTGTGTGTTAAATCCGCCATCTTAATCTAGAAACCAGCTTGTTCTTTATTGCTTAGTTAGAACTTGTAAATTCCCTTTGATCCCTGCAATGAAAGTTTCATTATGTAGGTTGAGTATTAGCTGATGCTTATCGGAGGCAAGTAAAATCTCTAAAGCCAAATAAGATGAGTCATCAAGTTCAGGGACAGTAATGCTAATCCTCAGGTGACTCTTCCTGCTCCTGGTTCAGGTGAGGGAAACATCAGTGAATTTTTGCCAATTGGCAAAAAGGAAGGTGGTAATTTTCCGCAAATGTCTCCTTTTTCTTCACCATGTAAAGCTGCAAATGGAAGTGCCGGATTACATTTTTACACTATAGTTCTTTTTCCCATCACAGAAAGAATAGAAGTTAGTTTTAAGTAAAAAGGAATATAATTTACGGAACTGCTACCAACTATTCTTTATAGTATTATGATAAATTAAAAGATAGATGATTGGATATATCCATTTTCTAGCTAAAGATGCTCAAAAGAGAGTCAAGGAAGTAAGGGAGAATAATGTTGCTTTTAATATTTGCAAAATCCTGGAAGATGTCTATTCTAAATATCATAGTCTTCAATCCAAGGATTAGAAGAACTGAGTAACTTGCGAGACCAAAGAGCTAATGTGAGTAATTCATAAGACCAAAGCAGTACTGGGGTTCGAATCCAGGAGACAATGACTATAAATCCTTTACTGCATGTTGCTACCATCGTAGGATAAATTTGACAATTGTCAGTAATCATGCTATGAAGTTTTGGTAGAGGATGCCTTTCTTTTTTCTTCTTAAGCCCAATTAATAGCTAATAATCAAAAGCACAGTTTCTCTTAATCAGCTTCTTGAGGAATAGGCAAAGTTGCTGATTTTATACTCATAGTACAAATGAATGACGTGTGTTTGAAAACTTTCCCAGCTACACCTTGATTCCAGGTCTGGAGTATCCAATCTCTAGTTGTAGTCTAAAATACCTCTACCAAGTACATTGAGTTTATGACCAGACTAACTCTAAGCATTGATAATAGAAGGGTATCAGAGGTGTTGACAGGACTCCAGTGTTTCTACAAATATGTCTCCTAAGTTAAGAAATGGATAAATATTGATGACATTTCATTTCTCTAGATTTGCACATTTGAAATTAAGAGAAAATATCATTAAGCAAGATTCTAACATGCGCTCCCCTGTTAATTTTAGCTATATTCTATTGCCACAACCTTTGGCTTACTTTCCAGATCAAAATTGTAGCTTTTCTTCATCATTTCTCAACCATTAGAGATCTTTATTCTTCCCTTACCTCTGTGGATCACTTCATTTGGATCTATTTAGTAGTCGTCAAGCTGAGGATCACTTTAATCACTGCTTTTTAGGGATCTCCTTATTGAATTTCCCTTCTATTTCTTTCAAAGGTGCATGGTTACCGTACTGAAGACATTTCTGATGTGTCTATTTATATTAAAAAAAACGAGAAGTATTTTTCCAGACTTGTATTTCTCAAACACATATGATAGTTGCAGGGTTCCTCACTTGTCTGGTTACCGCCTCTCCTGCTTAGCTTCTAGAAGAACGGGCAAAGGCAGGCTCCAACCCAATGCGCACTCTCTACCCCTGCTCCAAACAGTTGTTTCTTCGCCTATCCTGGAAACTTGACTTAGCCCTTAAAGACTCACTTCCTCTTTCACACTTGAACAGGCCCTAAGCCTCTCTGTCTTTCTTCTTTTTACAAACTTTTGTTGACAGTCTACCATTTCTTTACCAGCCATGAGGGCTGTGTAGGTAAACACGTCTTATTCCTGAGGTGAGAGAGTTTGCACTCATTCTCAGAATTACATCGTTCTTTCTACAAGATGGTGGATGCTTTCAAGCTTTATGCATGTAGGACTTTGGGAACCTAAAGGAATGGGACGGTGGTATGGATCTCCCAGTGGAAACCACCATGGGATGTAATATTGAGACATGCACTCTATTTCTTTTTCTCTAGACCAGCCTTGCTTCTCTGATGAAAAGAGTTCAAGGGGCTCTATGTCCTTTAAAAGCCTAAACTCTGTCTTTCAGGCTATAGTCTCTCTCTCTCTCCTATAGTTTTCAAATGACTAAGTTCATACATTTAATATACTCTATGTTACATTTATTATTATTTTTGTTCATATGTACGCCTTCCCTATTACTCTGTGAGTTCCTCATGATGTTTCCATGCATTTCAAATGTACTTTATTCTCTCTATTTTTGGTTTTTAAAGCCCGAGCCCTTGGTATTTTCAGACCCATTTTTTTTGATGATTGGGCTTTAAAAATAAATTAAATGAAGAAAAGCTTTTAAAAATCATTAATGAGCACCATTGTCATATCTGCTTGCTGGTCTCTAGTGAATTAATTCAAGATTTTGAATTTTTTCTTTTTGTTCAGTCATGGATTTAACAGGGTAGTATACTTTTAAAATTAGAATTATGCACATGCATTTTTGAAGTTTTGGGACGGAGACAGTTTTGCAGTATTTAAGGAACCTTATGGTTGTATCTGAAAAAGGAGGTTCTATTCACGAAAACCACTATGTGACATTTACTGTCACCTAAATATGGTATTAAAGGCACTTAACAGCTTCTTCTTATTGTTTGTTGCAGTCCTGCTGCTATCACATTTACAATGACCATCTTTAAAATCAGTTGGATTTTTAAGCTGTGAACCTTCTGGAAGCTCCAGGTTTTTTTTTGTTTTTTGTTTTTTAGTTTTTTAAGCATTTTATTCCTATTTAGTTCTGCTGTTGGCCAGCAGGTAGCAACACTGCCTTGAGTAGTTGAGTCTCTTAAAAAGGGAACTATTGCAAACTGACAGAAAGATTAAGCCCCATGCATTCAGCATGGAAAAGCGTAAGTGCCCAGAATCCTGATTTTTTAAATTCCTCTCTGGTACATTGGGTATTGCAAATGCAGGTATAAATTATCAGCTGGCTACGAGCAGCCGCCTGCTCCTGCCAACCCACTGTTTCCGTAATATTCAACTTCATGTCTGGGCCACTGAGACAAAATGAAATGAAGGCTGGCCAGGTCTCAAGGGGCAATATGATCACACAAAGAAAGAATATGACCGCTGCCGAAATAGCGTAAGCTCACAAGGGAAGTGAAAGATCCAAAATCCCAATAATATTTATGAGACTCCTTTTTTAACCATCGGAAACACATGTTTGCCAATCTAGAGAAATCAAATATGTTATTTTAGACTTTTCTCTTTCCTTCCCCCTTAGCCATCCCTCTGGGTATTCTCGTTGTGCGTGGAGACTGTGATTTGGAGACTTGCCGTATGTACATAGATCGCCTACAGGAGGTGAGTTTCTATAGCCGATTTCTTATTCTGCTCAGTTTTCCATTTTTGTAAACAATTATCCGCCATGTTTATTTGCTTCTGAAAGGATGCATCTGGAGAGGAAATGGACGTGTGGTGGCCTTGGCTTTTAAGCATACACCGTGGCTTCTCCCTCCCCCACTCCCCCCTCCTCACTAACTTCCCTGCTCAGGTGGTTGAAATGGGAAAGGATCCACTGGATTAACTACACGGTGGTATTGTTCTAGTGTGATCTGTACCTATGGTTTGGAGCTCCTTGTCTTCTCACCAAACGACATGCCTGTATCTTTTGAGCTATACAGAATTTCCAAGGGCACTGATACATAATAAAAGAAAACTTAGGGTTGGGCTTATTTAATGTTTTGTACCTAGCACAGACTTTGTCAAAGACAGTTATATTTAAAAAATATAACTCCTACAGGAAAGAAAAACCTCCTATATTTCATATGAATTTGTGTCAGAACACAAAAGAATGACCTATTTTTTTCTCAATTTCATCTTACCATTGAGAAGGAGACAGAAAGAGGCTTATATATGACATTCCCATGAATTTGAACGGCACCAGCAAAGTCAGAAGACCCCAACCCAGCACTGCAGAGGTCCCTAGTTGCTTTGGCAAAACTGTGATGGGGAATATTCACTCTCTTCCTTTCACAAATGGCACAGAGCATGAATAGCCACTTTTTTTTACATTGTTTCCTGATGAAAGATGCACCTTAGAATCACTTGTTTAGATGTGGTCCAGACATTTGTATTTTTGAAGCTTTGGGTGATTTTAATAGATACCCCAATATGAGCAACCCCTCTTCCAGACAACACATTATACATGAGGAAATGTGAAAAATGAAGAAGATATATATATAGTGTTAAAAATCCTTTCCATCTGTAGCCAGTTAGCTTTGAACATTAGATTGTATCTCTTTTGGTGGCAATCAATTCAGGTAGGAGGCATAAAGTAATGTGAAAAATTATTATTTTTTCTCGTCAGCATTGTTAAAGATAGAGATGGAACTGTGAGTGTAACATACTTTGAGATAAATGTCAAATTTTGAATACTGATATGGGTGAGAGAAGAAAAGTCAACAAATTTTATACTTGTGGCTTCATTGGGCTATTTTTACTAAGGGTAACGTTAGCTTGTTAAAATTTGTGAACGTTTCAGTGTGTGCCTTCGGTCTAAACCAATATTCCTGGGATATACAGCATCTCATTTTGAAAAATCCTGTTTGAATTTTATTGTGGAGCCTCACTTAAAAAATCTGCAATAAAAATTAATCATAATTGCTACCAAACCCTTTTTTTCCCCCTTAACACTTGCCTAACAAAATTTCGCAGTAGCAAAATACGTAACTGTTAAATTGACTTTGTTGAAAACCAACTTATTGGCATGCTTATCACACCAATATTCAATTAAAAGTGGGATTAAAGCAAATAGGAAAGAGCAAACTCAAAGAGGGAAATGTTTAACACTGACTTGGGCAAAGACAGGAAGCTGATAAAGCCTGTGGGAAGCAGGTATGAGGACAGTTACCCAGGCTGACATTTGTAAATAGAAGCACTATACTCATTAACAAGGAAGCCTGCAGGACAGGACTCTGGTGACAACTTAGTTATAAAACTTTATAAAGGGAGCCAGGCTCTCGGAATCTGCCAGTAAAACCTCATTAATTTCAACCCTATTAATTTGCGGTTTGTGACCATACAGAGGTGCCCAGTGATTTTCTTGTTGCAGTCTATGAAAACCTGTTTGCCAAGCAACTTATCAGTATAAACACAATTCCCCTGACAGTATGTATCGGATCTGAGATAAATAAATTCTTTCAAAGGGCTTAAAGGGACTTTAGAAGCTCTCTTCATAAACCAAGTGTTCTGGTGCCGAGTCAACGTGACCCCCAATTATTAAAATTGCCTGTCTTTTTTTTTTTTTTTTTTTTTACTTTTGGTCTTCTTTATCCTTGCAATTATAAAATATTATGTACCTCTAAACACTGATTTAAAATTTATGTTTCAATAGTGAAAGGGCCTTTCTTCTTTCAGCCCAACTTGGTATGCTTTTATTAGTTTTGGCATTGTCTTCTTTGTTTAACCTTGATGAATTTGGGTGAGTTAGCTAGTCCCCAGATGACTTTAGTAACGGTAAATTGGGAGGTCAGTTGATAGAGTTGTGGAGGCAGCTTATTCAAACTAATTTTAAGTTATGGATATATCTTTTTTTTCCATTTTCTCATTAGGACCTGCAGTCAGTTTCTTCTGGCTCCCACAGAGTTCATTACCAGGTAACACATAATTTACTCTCCCTGTTTCTTACCTTCCAGCCAAAAGAAGTTCATTTTTCAATTACGGTCTCATTTGGATTAGAGTTCACATCTTCCCTAGAGAGAGAGTTCACTCTAAGAACCAAGTGAAGTAGGCATTCTGATTCTTTTGCATTTTTCTGGTTTTGGACACTCCTAGTCTAGCACAAATTTGACTGTGGATTTCCTCCCACATCATTTAGAAAAGATTATATAGTGAAGCGCTTTCGCTGCCAAATGCTAGAAAACTTAACTCAAACTTGACAGGACTAGAGCAAAAAGTTTAATCAAGGGTGGATTTTACGGACCATTTGTCCATGGTTTATGCTGCATTTTTCTGCTGGATTTTTGGTGTCTTCTCCTTTTTCTGTCAATTTCACCCCTGGTCTAGATGTTTCCCTGGTCCAAGATGGCTGCCATCAGCAACCCAGGCTGTATGTTTCTCCCTTACATCCAGGAAAGTGAATTGTCTGCTCCCTACAGCCATCCAAAAAACTCTGAAGTGCGATCCGATTGGCCCATCCTGGTCTTTTGGACACGATTCAGTAAACCCAGCCTGCCTGTCTCTAATGATGCACCTCCAGTCCACACAGAACACAGCTATCGTTTGCCGCAACAGTCTTTGGGAGTGCACTTTCTTCCCTACTTCCCCACCTCTGCTGTGCTACACACAGGAATCTCCAGCTCTCCTCTGACCCATTCGATTTCTCAGGCATGATTCACAGATCAGTGCACAGTATCCCGCAAACTGGCAGGACACACACAAAGCTCTCTGAGGAGTCCCTAACACCCTTTGCTCCGAGAAGCCCAGTACCCTTGCATGCTGGGAAGGGTGTGTGGGAGCCAATGGCTCTCCAAATAAATAATCTCCTAGACCCTTTTATACCTCCACAGCGGGGAGGGGTTTAAAGATGTTTAAGTTTGTAAATCTTGGTTTAGCACCTCCTATTTTGTTACACATGAAACTTCCAATTTAGCATTCTTCTGCATAAATAACAAAAACAACAATTTTTCAAACCCTACACCTATAGGCTCTAGGTAGCTTTCTTCCCCTGCCAATGCTCTGTACCCTCAGCCAAAGCAGCTTTATTGTCCTGAGGCTGAATGACCAGCATGGCCTTGGTGGTGTTATTTGTTTGTATGCTTATTTCTCAAAGTGCCCCATTATCCCAGAGCCTTTGCTTCCATCAGGCAGCAGTGGAAAGGGTGTGAATTCACCTAGGATGTGTTTCCATTGGGAAAATTAGCTCTACTTCTGAGACTATTTTAACCAACCATTAAAAGGCAAATTTCCACTTTATTTTTTAGAGAGCACACTGTTTCTCACATCGTAATTTGCCTGTTTACCTAGAGCCACCATCGAGGTGTAATTTTATTTTTTTTAATATAATGCTTTTAAAGCCTAAAGCTGTTCATTACTTTTTAAAAATTGGCACTGTGGTAGCTCTAAGATTTGAAGAGTCTTTTTTAAAAGGAGTGTGTATTTTTTACTCATGGACATTTTGAACCTTTGCAATTTTATCAAAGTACACATTTCAGGCATTTATCCTAACTAGTTTTATGAATCTAATGCATTTAGTATCCTGGCTTATTTGATGTAGTTATTTTGGTGTGAGTTTTGATAATGTGGATATTTTGTACCATGTTTTCTTTATGCCATATGTGTACGTATTCACAGAGATCAGAGAATGGTTGAAACTCTAGAATATGATAAGGATATTTGTTTCAGTTATTATTTGATCATAAAAACATGCAGAAGGATTAATGGTATTCATCTGACTGTATCAAAATTTTGCAATATTTTTTGTTTACTTGCAGTCAAGTCAAACCTTGGTGTCAAAACTGCTGCATTATCAATGTCTCTTGAAAAGGTTTTGCCCACTGACCATATAAAGTCACCAATGCACTGATCAAAGATGAGTGTCAGGAGTGTCACTTCATCCACATCCCTCCTTGCAGAGTTATAAAAAGCAGGATCCTTGGGTAGTAAGGGAAAGTTGGAGTAAAAGAGATCTGTGGAAACCCAGGATCTGCTCATTAAACAGGAAGCTTAACTGAAAGAGACTGTGTTTAAATTAACATGGCCAGAAAATAGGGAGGGTGGTGAGAAACTTTTCTGAGCAGAACAAAGGAGAGCCGGTTGCGGCAAGGAGTTGGGGGCATCTAAACATTCACATTTGGCTGGGACCTCGGCCAGACAGCAGGAGGAAGAAGTTGGAGGGATGGTGAATAAAAAGTTCTGTTTTAGTTGTACTCATTTTGATACGCCTCTTAGATCCAAGAGTAGAAAGTTGGACGTATGGATTTTAATACTCTTTGAAAAGTGGAGGCCCGGAGATAGAAATTTGAGTCATTAACAACTAGATGGCACTCAAAACTCCGAGGCCAGGGAGAGTTTGGATAAAGACGAAGGCTCAGTGTCATATCTATGTCTACTGATTGGTCAAGAAGAACACACGTTTCAGAGAACAATCAGGCAAGAGTCATGGAAACTGAGACGAGCAGCAGGAAAGCTGGAAATCAGGAAGGTGGTATCATGAAAGCCAAGAGTGAAACATGTTTCACAAAAAGGAAGAAGTCATGAAATGTGTCAAATGCTTTTGAGAGTTTGAGATGATGTAGATTGATTTCTCTATTTTTCTGAGGATGCACATACAATACATGGGATAGAGGTGCTCTTAGTTTTATGTAGAAAGTGACAAAACCAACTGGCAGGAAATGTAATACTAAATCTTTTGTTTTCGAATGCAGAAACCAGTAATGCCGAATCTCTAGTCTGTCTTGGTGGGAGTTAGGGGGTGAAACGTGGACCACAAAATGCATTCAATGCGTTTTAGTGAACTTTCTTGTGTATGAGATGGTACCAAACATGCATGGAGAATTAACCCTGATAGAATGAATAAACACCACTAAGTTCAAAAACTTGAGACATTTCTGTCAGCTCACTAATTAGCAGTTGGGAGTTTAGCCAACTCTTTTCGAAGGCTAGAAAAATCTCAAGAGAAAACCAGCATTTAGCAAGCTGTACAAGTTAGTGCCTGAGACACCTTATTAGTGAGTTATATGGCAGTTCCCAGCCGTGTGAGCATTTCGTTGGTTTGGTTTCTTCCTTTCCCACATTCATAGCGAATTGCCAACAAAGCACTAAAGCTCAAAAAATGACACCTTGTATTAACCTAACAAGGCGTACTGGGTTATCCCAGGGTGCTGGATAGTTATAGCCTGCTGAAAATTCCTGCCTACACCATTTATGAGGTGAAAATACAAAGGCGCTTCCATCCTAATGGCATCTCATGGAACCAGTAACTGATAGTTCAGACAAGCAACATGCATTGTGCTTGCAGAGTCTCAATATTCTTGAGCTCAGCAGCTAAACTAGAATTCATAGAAAAATTGGACTCTGCCTACCTAGTTGCTAAAGATGATTTTTGAGGTCATTTCTTCTCTATTCTCTCTGTAGACTTTGTTATATCCCGTCTTAACCCCAAGTCATCAAGTTCCTAAGAAGTAGAAGCACACTTAGCCATTCTCAGCTGAGGGAGACTTTGCTCCTCATGGGGGATATTTGGCAATTTGGGCATTTTGTGGGTCACGGTTAGAAGAGGTGGTGCTAGTGAAATCTGTTGAGTAGAGGCCAGAGATGCTGCTAAATATGTCACAATGCACAGGACAGTCCCCTACAACAAAGAATTATCCAGCCCCAAATGTCAGTAGAGAGGAGCCTGAGAAACCCTCAGTCATTCTGATGGCTCTCAGGGATGTGATTGGAGAGCATAGGTAGATGTAAGTCCTAGATGAGGAAACAGAAAGAGGAGCAGAAAGAGAAAAAGTAATGATGGAAAAAGAGTCATCTACGGATATAGTTGAGTAGAATAAACAAAGAACCAGGAGCAATGGAACCAGCCACAATTAGCGTTTTTTGTAGACTGACTTCCCCCATTTTCTCAGTGCAATGCACTCTGAAGTACTGATGTAGTTGGTTCATAGGTGTGTGCTTTCCAGAATATTATGAGCAAATAATTTGAGAATTTGATGAATACAGTAGGATTCAACAGTAGGTTCAAAAAGGGATCCATCTCCGTGATTTCTCTTCTTTAAGAATTAATTTACTTAAAACTAACACTAGAATGGTTGGAATATTTCAAAATAGATGTAAGACATCCTTTAGAGACATCTTTCACTTTCCTTAAGAAAACTTCTTGATCAGATCAGAGCCTACATCTATTTGTTTATCTTCTGACCTCCTTCCCCACCCCCAACAAACCTACCTGATCCTCGAGTTGGGGTGGGGGTGGGGGTAGATTTGTGTTGTGTTCCACCAGAGCTCTGTCTCGTCCTAGGCAAACAGTATTTGCCCACACAGATTTGATTTCCTTATCTTCTCTTAGTACTGGCTGCCTTTCGGAATCTGTCTCTTTTCTCTGAAATCTCTTCCTCCTTAACTTGTTTTCTGAATTCTAGAAGAGTCTTTCAATGGATGGGCTGAAGCAAGTTTAAGGGAGTCATCCTGGTAATTAATTTATCTTGTATTCAAGAAGAGCAGGAGTTAGCTAGGAACATTGTAGAATGTTGTTCCTTTGGGCTAGATAAAAGCTGTCGGAAATGCATTGAATAAGGAATTAAAATAAGACTTGCTTGGGGCCAGGTCTCTTTGCTGTTACTAGTGAATAATGCTAAACACACACACACACACACACACACACACACACACACACACACACGGCTATTGTCCTTAATGGAGGACTTTCTCATGCAAAAAAAGGGCTCTTGAAAATGTTAGAACAACTCTCATTTCCATCTCCTACCACACCATAACTATTTCTTCATCTTTCAAAGCTGGTTTTGAAAATGGGCGTCCCATTTCTGTATTTTTCTGCTGCAGGAGTTGTGAGTGATAAAGTAGGTTTGAAGGGAAAGAATTTAGAAAGGTAAAAATAATAATGGCTAGTCTATTAATTGGGATTACAGTTGGACTGAGATACATAAACACATATTTCTAACCATCCCTGATTCACTGAGGATGAGGAGATATTACTATACAACTTGGTGACGGAAGGAGAGGAAAAAATGAATGAATAGATGGGTTGGGCCCGGGAGATATCAAGGCAGGCAGGTGAAAAATTTGGATGGGGAAACGAGAGACATTTAAAAATAAAGTAATTATTGCCTGGACATTATTAAATGAAGTAGGGATTCCCACCCAAAGGGACTTCTATTTTGCCTCTGCTTATGTTCTCCCTACATTTAATGAAAGAAAATAAATTTCATTCACAGTGAAGGTATAGTTAAATGCTAGGTGAATATTGCTTAATTGGATAACCTACTGGAGTGTGTAATGGGACTGCTGTGCCTTCATTAAATTATGTGTGCATCAGCTACAAGTAATTGAATCTAAATTAAGGGCAAGTTTGGCATGTGTATCCAAATAGTGGTTCAGATAATTTCCTTATCAATTACATATAATTTATGCCAGTTGACTTAAAAATATGTGTGCATGTGTATACATTTGTGTATATATATATATATATATATATATATATATATATATATGTGTGTGTGAGTGTGTGTGTGTGTGTGTGTGCGTGCGTGCGTGTGTGTATGAAATAATTTACTTTCATGCCTGTGGCTATATTTTTAGCATGAGAAATGGATTTTCCATTAGCATATATCAAAAGAGAAATTCACGTATCAGGGAGTTTTGAAATGAGCAGTATTTGCTAATATTATTCATCTAAAGAGCATGCAATTTTAGAAGATTATTACCTTTAAAACCTAAAGGAGCATAGTATGTCCAAGGTTATATCATTCTCCCTACATTATAGAGCAATGACAGTTGCATTCATCTAAATTGCACCATTTATGAGAAGAAACATAAAAAAATAAAAAAATGCACAAGTCAAGTAATCTTACCTCTTTGATGAATCGTTGATTTGAGTATGCAGTTTGAGAGGCCTGAGGAGACTAGAAGCCCTAAATTAGCACCGAAAGCTATTGATGTGATAGTGGCACAGTTCAGGTAATTATGTGAGGACCTCCTGAAATATTAGCTGCATTCACACAATCACATTTCTTAAGTATCTACTGTCAGATGCTTTTGAAAGGTACATATTTTAAAGCTTGGTTTCTTTTTTTCTTTCTTTTTTGATTCTATCAGAAATTAGGTCTGTACATTTATTTATTTATTTATTTTTTATTTTATTTTTGTGTACCTTTATTTTAATGTGCTGCGAAACAAAAATACTTCCGGCTGTTCTTGTTTCGTGACATGGATGCTGCCATGTCTACTCAAGAACGTCTGTGAAGCTAAGGTCTGCCCTTCAGGCCAATATTTGCCCTCTTGCGAGGGGCTCTTTTGTTTCCCTCACTCCTCTTTCCTGCTCCAGTCTGATGCATGGTCCACACTGCACTGCTGGTCACCTTCCTGCTGCCCCTGAATCCAGGATTTCTTAATGCCAGGGCCACCTACTCTTCCCGTGTGCCAGACCCTCTGTTGGCAACGAGCTGTTTGCCTGATGCGAAGTGTATCCCCCACAATGTGTTAGCAATGAGAGTTATTTAAAACAGTATTTCAGCAAATTTAATATTACTTCTGTACTAACATCACTCACTGATATTATAATTCTCTTTTCTGAGTAGGAGAAAAGGGGGTGTAGATGGACAAGATGTAGGAATCACGTGAATCCTGAGTACAGAGGAACCCATCACCTATAAGCCATCATTAGTTATGATTGTCAGAAAGAAGTTCATGGACCATCGCTTTGAATTACTGTGAATTCCTTCTCAACAATCTGCTTCCCTTAATTCCTGCTCCCCTGTTATGCAAATGTGCATTTTTCTCTGACAGTAAAATCCTCGAAGTATTTCTCTTGACTTGAACTACTTGTGTCCTGAAGTGTGCCAGCTTTTATAATCTTGGCTTATCGTAGTTTGCCGATTATACAGAATTCCAGACTTCTGCTTGGTTTTTAACCCTCCACCCAAAACACACATTAGGACAGCACTTTTCTGCTATGCATCCTTTTGTACCTTTTGCCACATCTATACAATGGTACACACATGCACAGAGGGTGCTTAAAATGTATACGCATTTTAAGAAAGGAAAACCATATTAAAATTGCAATACTTAATATATACTGATAACAAAAGATGAACACAAGTCACATTTGACTTCTGCAATGACAAGAGGTGCTCAAAGTGGTTCCCATCAGCGTCCAGACACTTCTGATTACAGAGAACTACTGCTTGAGCAATGTTGACCAAAGTGTCCATTTGTATACATTTTTTTTGGCACCGCTGGTATATATGTGTGGACTAGATTAGATCCAAGGGGAAAATTTTGTTGAGACTTCATTGCTTTTACATATGTTTTTAATACGTAAAATTTTTAAATAAGTAATTTAATTGATTTGCATTATAAATCTTCCCTAGATTGGGGAGATATTACATTTTTCCTTTGCAGTTCAGCATAGTACCACCTTAGGGTAGTAACTGTCCCCTTTTGGGTTTGTTTGTTGTTTTTTTTTTTGTTGTTTTTTTTTTGAACAAGGTTGAAAGCTTCAAAAAAGGAGGGAGAGGATGCAAACCTAGTTCAGGGAAACTTTTAATCTTCAGGTGGGACCAGGAAAGTATCGCATTATTTTTTAATAAATTATTTTTCATGAGATTTCTGTGCCTTTAATTAGTCAAGTACTGTTTAATTTCAATTATTAAGGCAATATAATACTCCATATATGTAGTTTTTCCACTTGTCTGTTTTTCAAAAAATAAACACAAGTAGAATTTAACGGCACTTTATTTAGATGGCTGAAAGCAAACATTTGGGAGGGACCATGGATGGAAATCAGCAAAAAGTTCATTACCTCCTTCTGTATAGAAATTGGCCTGAATTTAGCCCACTACCAAGAGAATAGCTGCCAGAGAGAGAGCTTCCATTGTCTGATACTGCAATCACCGGTAACTTTGGAATAGTAATTGCTGTTCCTGTGTGTCTGGATATTGTTAAGGCGTATTACTGATTAGAATCTTGTTTTGTTGAATTGTCTCTGACCTAAATTTTTGACTGTTGAATTAGTAGTTTTTCAACCTTTGCGGGTTTGATAATCTATGGGAAAAAAGTGGTGCCTTTATCCTGGACAATGAACATACACATAGACACACCAAATTTAGCATGACGTTTCAGGGAGTTCAAAGATTGGTTGAACTATTTAAAGACCCAGAAGTGTTTTGAAGAGCTCTATGTGAACCATTGTGTTTTCACCAAGCAAACTGGTCAAGTTCCATTTAAACAAAACATCTTGAAGGACATTGAGTTATATCAAATGCTTTGTGGGTCAAGGTGAGAATAAATAAATGAACAGAAAATAGGCAAAATAAATGAATAAAAGCCCGGCACATTCATGAAATTCTCCAGACACACAGACAGTCATGCATAAAAAAGTATACAGTTATATCAGTATTACTTTACCAGTCTGTGGATCAGTGAGTCACATGACTAAGGCAATATATCTATCTGCATTTTATTAAACTAAATTAGATAATATGCAATATTCTCTAATTTGAATATTTGAGCAATAACATTATTAATCTTTAGGTCTTTAAAATAAATCAAGTATTTCTTTTAGGATACTTTTTAGGATATTTAGGATATTTTTTAATGGTGGTCTCAGTAGCATTTTCGATATCAAAATTTAGAAAGTATCCTTGGTGTTTAAGTCCCTTTACTTCTAGAGAAGACAGCCATGTTTCTGTTTAATATCTTTATTTATAGGCTTTTACAGTAACCACTAAATATTTCAAATAACTTTTACATTTCTTGATTTATAATTATGTTTCTTACCCAACTGAGACGTGTTGGTAGCTTTATATGTTTTGTAAAAGTACATTGAAAACCTTAAGTTCCTTGAAAACAAGATATTGATGTGTCAAAATTTAATTCTCAAAATGTCCAATGTAATTCTCGTATAAATAGGCACTGAGCACATGTCAAGATTTCATTTAGCTTAACCATCAGGGTGACAAAGCCAGTCCAAAAAGGAGGAGTATATATTTTTCTCTGTGTCCATAGCCATATCAATTCTATATGTACACGTATAAATTTTGGTACCAGTTCTCAGTGACACCAATTTTCCTCTATCAATTATTTAATTTACAGAATCCATTAATCTGAAAAGCTCCATATACCCAAGCTTTCTAATAATAAGATGGATCCCTTTTGTCCTGGTAACTTCATGTCCATTGTTCTAAAACTTTAGCCTACATCAGACTCACCAGAAAGCCTTGTTAAGCAGATTGCTGGATTCCACCTCCAGGGTTTCTGTCAACTGGGGGTGGCTCCGGGAATTGTATTTCTGACAAGTTCCCAGCTGATTCTGCTGTTCCAGGGTTCACACTTTGAGAACCACACATAGGTTTTGATTGATAGTCAAGTGAGGCAGTAAGGAGTATTGGTTAAATTCCTGAGGACGTCAATGCAACCTCTGATTGGCTCTCATCTTCTGTTATTCCCATTTTCTTCTTCTGACCCCTCTGTACACATAAGGTCATCCAGACCCAGCTGCTCTTCAAGGATATTCCCTATATTTGAACATCTCCCATCCGTACTAAGGGTCAAATCCCAGTGTTTTTCCCATAGAAACTGGCCCCCTTCCTCACTGGTCCTATTTCTGTCAGTGATTTCAATGTCACTATGAGCCAGAGCTAGAATGCTCCAACTCACGGGTTGGAAACTAGAGTGCACTGTTTAATTTATTTTCTAAATTATCATTGGTAGAGTTTCTCTTAATAGAGAACATTTTTGTACCAGTGTGGAGGACCAAAATGTAAGTAGTAGCCAGCTGCCAGTAGTTCCTCAGCCTCACAAAGAGAAAGAAAGAAATTCCTCGGAGGAAGTCAATGTCCCAAGTTCTATCATCTATGAATGTTTAAAGGAATAATTGAAAACCTGGAAATTTTATGTGGGACTTTTTAAAAAATTTTACGTGGGAGTTCTATGTGAAATAATTCATTTCAAAGCAGAGTCCCTATTTCTGTTTCTAGTAAAGAGATATGGTTTGGTCTCTCACTAGTGCTTTGCTTGGGAAAGGATGCTTGCTCTTAGAAACAGGTGATATGGTAGTGTCTGTTGAGTGAGGGAAGCCCCTCAGGTCATTCCGATGGAGCCACAAGCATGTGTCTCTCTTTTCAGGACCAAGAAACCTCCTTCCCCAGGGCACTCTCAGCTCAGAGACTCTCTCCACGGTGGTGCTTTCTAGATGGTGAGTGTTTCTGTATTTCATGGAGGGGTGGAGGGTGGGGAAGAGCAGGGCAAGACATTAATGGATAAAGTGGACATTAGTTTTCCAAAAAATCGTTCAGAGACCCTTTACGTGGCTCCATATGATGGTACTTAACCTCTCAAATGATAAGGACTTGCTGATAGTGCAGTACACCTTCCTGAAGTCATTTCCCTCAAAGCAAGTTGGTTAACTCTGGCTGAAATTCTCAGCATCAAATCGCTCAAGCGGACATTTCCCTTTCAGTGCCCCCCCCCTCCATTTCCTGAAACATGAAGAGTCCCTGTCTTACATTGAGGCCAGTAGATGTGTTCAATAAGTATGGGATGGGTACTAACATGTATGTTACTTGCATATTGTAGAACTTTCATATAATTTTCATTAAACCATTTCAGTGTGATGCATACATTTTTATCAAAGTGTAGAGAATTTCGGTTGCATTCATATCTGCTCTGTTGAGCATGACATTGAATGCTTAGTAGCTCAGTTATTTTCTGATTGGGTAATGAGTCCATTTTCCAGTGCAAACATCTCTCGCTCCATAGATTTTGCCTAATCCTACTTTTCTATTCCAATGACCCATATTGAAGTAGATTTCTGCTTATATGCTTGCTACCCAGTGTCCCTCTTGTCGGTGTGGACATGTGGTTTCCATCATAGACCCCGCTCATGTTTATCTGTGTATATATCTGAGAGGATCTAAATGTGGATAAAATGTGTGAACGACCAGTATTATGAAGATGAACACTTGTATCTATATGAAATCTAACCCACATAAATCATGACATAGGTTTTCATTAATGGCTTGTCACCTACCTCTGAAGGTAATTTACACTGTTCTTTTCTCCAGCTCTTCCATTCCCTACTCATGAGAAATATAATCACTTGTTTTCCCTGAACGCACAGAGGAACAACTTATATTTAAGAATACCAAGAAAACTTACATGAATTGTTCTATGTATAGTCTGTTTTATTATATATAGCCTTAGATAAAATTATACTTGTAGAGAATGGTCTTAACCCAGATTAGTTTTACTCTATAAATAGTTTTATTAGAAACCTTTAACAGGTAATTACAGTCGTGGTTAAAAAGAACAGACTAGAATAAGTCCTTCTCAGGCAGATTTTACTCTCCTGTTGGTTTTAGAGGGCAGGGAGCGTGACTGTCTTGTTTCTTAGCTCATTTCCTTTGGAGAAAAGCTAGTCATTAAATATTTATGATTTTTGAATGACTATTTGCGTTTTGAGTTTTTCCCTCTAGTACTATGTACTTTGTAGAAAATCTATGTATAATAGTTGGACTCAGATGTAAGCAAGGAGAAAAGTAATTCTTTTCACTATTAAGATTAATCAGAATAATTTCTGAAAACCCAAAGTTTGTAAGGTTTTTTTTTCTCAAGCCACAGCTGCAGCTCAATCTCTTTTGGATGGATATTTAAATTTATATATACATATATATATATATATTTATTTATTTTTATTTTTTTTCTTTCTGTTTTGCTTTCTTCCGACATAGCTTAGGGACTCAGTTTTAAACTGAAATGATTCCTTAATACCAGATGCAGTCCCTGGCTCTGCCTCTTCAAGCTCCTTTCCAAAAGGAGAACGCTTCCTTGGAAAGTCTGGCTACCACAGTTTTTTGGGTTTTTTTGCTAACTTTATTTACTTACTAAATACGTAAGGAGTCCCAGCTCTGTTTAAAATCCTGCGCTAATATCTGGAGATGTTAAAGAATAAATGAAACACAGACCTTAAAAGAGGCAGGCATCTCAGTGTCATCATTATCTGTGAAGGTGGTTTCTGTGAGAATGGAAACAATGCAAATGTGTGTGGGGTAGGAGCAGTGAATTCTCTCTGGGGTCGGGAGGATGGATTGAGCGAGGTTTCGCAGAGGAGGTGGCATGTGGTTGGTCTTTAAAACACAAGTAAGATTTAGATAGGCAGGTATATGGGGAAAGAAGGGGTTTCGAAACAGTAGGATAGCAGCAGCTGAGGCGTTGGAGTCCTGAGTTTCTCTTAACAGATTAGGGACCAGTCAGTAGTCCCTAAATGTAAGGTTTTTGATTGACGTGGTAGGTCAGAAGGTTATAAATTTAGTGCCAGATCACAGGACACTGAATGCCACACACTTTTTTCTCCCCCCCCTAGCAACTTCTGCTGATCGCTTTTATCGAATAGACAGATCTCAGGTAAGTTTTCTTGAGCTTACTTGTGAAAGTGAAAAAATCCCAAGTAAATATGCTTTGTTGGCGGCTAACCTTATACATTTTTATAATGGAAACATTTACAGACTTTGGAATGGTACTCCTAGCCTAAGCCACGGGCTTTTTGTCTTCATGTGTTTTGTGATTTATGGACTCAAGATAATAGGGCTTGACCTTGCAAATGAGTACGGAAGATAAGAGACTTGTGAATATTACCACCAGCCTGCAGTCCAGATTTTTAATTACACTGCCACTTTTACTGCTTTCTAGTCAAATTTTATGCCTTTAAACATTTGAGAACTTGAGGGTATCTCTAGGCTACTTAGTTTCAACTAATCACTTCCCAGAGTTCAGTAATGAGAAAATAAAATTCTTATGCCCAATAATAACAAGTGTTCCCACTCTTGAAATTCTCCTGTAGAAAGTCCAGTATGAAATCCAGCTGTAAAACCAGTTGTTAACCATGCTACTTAGCCTTGACCGTATCCTGGGTTGGAAGTCCAGGTTATTGTACGTGCATGCTGGACCAAGTCGCATGCAGGTGTCACTACTTTGATAGTAATTGGGAGGAAGAAGAGGAAAGACCACCTCTGGTTCTACCTAGCAGGATCCTGGTCAGCTAGGAATCCAAACCAAGGGGGATTCACCCCTCCTCCTTGCCAAGTTCTTGTTACGATGTTGCTTCAAGGAGGGAAATCCACTGACCAGGCCCTTGAAAATACACTGTGGTCATTGGCTGTGTCACAGAATTTCATGACCCCCTCAAGACCAAGAATGCTTTGTTTTGTTCTTCTTCAGATGATGGGTTTGAGCCTCCTGTCAATCATCTGACGGATTTCTTTTTCTTCCTTAGGAACATTTGCACTTTGTGATGGAGATTTCTCAAGATGAGGTTTTTATTCTGGACCCAGATATGGTGTTGTCACAGCAGGCGGGGACACCTCCAGGAATGCCTGATCTGGTGGTGGAGCAAGCCTCAGGGTGAGTCTGCGTCTCCTTGGGTGGTGTGATGGTCACCACAGTGACATCAGTGTCTCTTGTGTGGCTTTGGATTTGACATTTCTAATGACATCATCCCTGATCTGTGGGGGATCCATTCCAAGACCCCCAGTGGATGCCTGAAACCATGGATACTAACAAACCCTGTATGTACTATGTTTTTTCCTGTACATACATACTCCTGATAAAGTTTAATTTATAAATTAGGCACAGTAAGAGATTAACAACAATACCTAATAATAAAATAGAGCAATAATAACAATATCCTGTAATAAAAGTTATGTGAATGTGGTCTCTCTCTCATTAAATAGTATGTTATTAAAAATCATCATATCATCATTTCACACCGACCCTGCAAATTTGACACTATTATCATCCTAAATTCATGGATAAGAAAATTGATGCTTAGAGGATTTTATAACTTTCCCAGATTGCACAGAAAATAGATGGAAAAATTGAGATTCTGTCCCAGGTTTTCTGATGCCAGAGCTTGTGCATTTAACCACTGCATTGAACCACCAAAATATTCATAATACTTCTAAGTTATTTCAACAATTCAAAAATATTTATTTAGAGCTTTTTATGTGACAGGGATTAGTGTAAGCCCTTGGGAAACAAGAGTACCCAAATCAAAACAGATAAAAATCTCTGCCCTTTGTGAAGTCTAATGAATTTCAGTGGTTTACTGGTATGTAAGACTAAATAGTTACCATAAGGATTTCCCTGGAAAGCACACACACGTGCACTCAAATAGCATATACAAACTGTGCATACATCCTCATTCACTATAAACAGACATACTCACTTAAGTAACCCCTATGACTGTTTACCCCTCTTCCCTAGTTTATTTGACCATTACTGCTATTTCTGAGTCTCTCCCGCTCTGCTAGAGCCAGCTGATATCCATAGTATGTACGAGAGTGTGTGACGCATCAAGAGAAGACAGAAGTGGCAGGATGGAAGAGATCTATTGCTGTGTTTAGGAAGCCAGCCATAGTGATACCAGAGCTGTTCTGGCAAGAAGGGAAAGCCGACAGGTGCATAGGGTGGTCTGATGTAATGCTAGGAGCCCCAGAAGGTGCTGGAGAAAACCACCTTCACAGTCCATGTACTGAAAATCCAGCCTGTTACATGTGGGGTGAGATGCTGTGTCCTACTGCGGAAGCAGTAGGTACTGGAACCTAGGTATCCTCCCACTCCACCCGATCTGGGTTCTAATCCTTGATCTGATAAGAGTGAACCCATTCTGCCAAGGTCTCCCTGGTCTTTGCCCTACCTGTCATTCTCCCCATGTCAAATAATGGCCAAAAGAAATGGCTTTGCTCTGGGTCAAACCTCTATTAGCTCTAGCTCCAAAATGAAGGCAGCCTGAAAATCCACCAGAACTTGAATCAGTGCCTTTCTTATTTCTCATCCGGGGCCCCCTCTGGAAATAAATGACGAACAGGGAAGCAGTGAAAGAGGATGGGCTTTGTTATTTTCTAATCTGCATTTCTGCATCAGGCGCCATGACTTCTTCTTTATGTCACCTTTTAAATCACATCTCCTGCAAATTCAGTTTTCTCATCTGTCAGGAGGGCAGAATCATACAGGTTGAGAAAATTCAATGACATAATCCCTGTGAAATGCCTCGTAAATACCCAGTGAAGATGAATTTCTCCTCTCACGTTTAGAAACAAGAATCGTCTTGAGAAAGAGTAGAGCGAGTCCTGTGGCTGCCTTTGCTAAACTGTCTGGTGCCCTTCTCTCTCCCAGAATGTCAGACTGGTGGAACCCTGGCCTACGGAAACGCATGCTGAGTGATAGTGGGCTGGGCATCATAACTCCGCATTATGAGGACTCATATATGAAAGATCTCAGCCACTCCCGTGTGCTACAGTAAGAGTTCTCTCTCTGTTCTTTTCCTGTGTGCCCCTGTGATTGCTGGGAGAGGAGTGCGTGGGGCCCTCACCAGTGGGAAGGATTCTCTTTTCCGTGGTGTTCATGCTGTCTCATGACTGTGTCACCCCGTGGTGTGACATTTTACTCATTTCGCTCACTTTTACCCACCCAAACCCCTGACGGAGCTTCGCTTTTCATTTCTGTTACTTCCGAACCACACCGAGACCTTTCATGTGGCTCTAGAAATACTTTCGACCTCCCCAGTGTTTGCTTTACTGGAATCCAGTGTTGACCAGATGTCCTTATGTTGGCCGCGTCGTGACAACATGCATGAGAGTGATCATGAATAGTTTGGAGGTGACATAGTTTTCATTTGTGTGAACATTTCCACGTGCCGTTAGAGCTGTTTCATTTGTGTCCAGTCCTGAGCCTGTAGACGTGTCCTCTGGGTAACGCTGCCAGGTGGTTTTGTTGGCTCAAGTGGATTCCGTCTTTCTACATAAACAACACAGCCTTTGTTCATAGATCAGAATAGTCGGTGTGCTTTCTTCTGAAGCCCGGTCATGGTCAGAAGTAGGGTGAATGTCGGGAGTTTGCAATAGTGTCAGCACATTTATGTCCAGCGTCTCCTCCCTCCTGTCTATTCATCTCTGCAGGAGCAGGTGCTAGGGGCAGGCTGTGGTCACGGCCACACTCAGTCACGCCCCCCGTTTGACATCAAGCCCATCACCCCATCTCAGAGGTTATGCAAGTTCATTGCGACCCATGAAATTCGGCTGGTTTCCAGTCCCATCCAAGGCCCTCGTCGAATTGAATAGTGGCCTTGTAACCACACTGTCTCACTATTTTTACAAAATAACAAGATTACTACAATTCTTAGAAGCCGAGGGTTAACTGAAGAGGCAAGAAGATGCATTGTTTCTAAAGGAATACAGGAAGCAATTTCCATATGACAAAGGGGAGAAAAATGAGAAATCTGCAGCTAATTATTTCATTGATAAAGGTTGTACTCAGACACTCTGAGAGCAAAGGGTGACTTCATTTTAATTGCTTCTCTGTACCACCTCTTATTTTGTTGTGTGAAGAGTGGAAAGGAAAAAGTGAATTACCATGGATTTTCCTTTTTAATTAAACCATGTCCTTAGTTTCTGATGGCATTTTGATTGTTTACAATTCAGATGTTTTTTCCATTTCTATTTTATACAGAATTGAGGCTTGTGAACCAGGATGTCAGCCACCCATTGATGACTAATAAAAGTGTCCACCTAGCTGTGGGCAGATTTATTTGAAAATTAGAGTTTTAATTAGCCACAGAAGTAGAAATTAAGCCTAGAGAAACCAGATGAATGTTTCAGTTGTTCTTATATACAGGATATTTCAAAAAAAGAAGAGTATGATCTCAATATAGTTTCCTATGCCCTAATTTTTCTATATATAGCATATTGACGTATATATCATGATATGTGAAGTGGTAGTTTCTAAGATAGTAAATATTCTTCCCAAGAGTCACAAATAAATGTACTACTTTGCATAATAGACAAGTTCTTACAACTCTATATCAGATTCAACTCTGATTTTTTATTTGGGTTGTACTATTTTTTCAGGAATTTCTCTTAGTTTTTCACTGATCTTCAATTGGCAGATACCAGTTTTCCTGGTCATTTATACTACCTTAGCTCTTAAATACACTGGAGCAGCTGACTCTGAATGGTACTTTGTTTGTTTTCCAAGTGATTTGGCAGAAAAAAGTTTTTAAACATTCACTGCTAGCCTCTGAATCTTCCCAGCTGAATCTCCAGACATCGTGGAATACAGACAAGTCATCTCCTTTGGGATCTGTCTGAGACCCTGACTCAGAATCTGTGAGCAGAATAAAAATGGTAGTTTTAAATCACCTTTTTAAAAGAGTAAATAATTTACCCTACCCTAATTTGCCTATTAATTCTTTAAAAAAAATTTTTTATTGTGTTCTTTCATTCCTTGGGAAAAGCATCTCTTTATTTCCTTCAGAGGTCATCTCTGATACAAATAGGTATACTTGTGGTTATGGAATAATGCAATTATATAGGAATATATAATAATATGTAATGCAATAATGTCAGTAATAGCTGGTATTTATTAATAGAATATCTCCTACTTTGTACCATAGTTAAATAAACTTTAATTCTTTCAATAACTTTTAAATCTCACCATTGCTTAGCAGATGAGTAAACTGAGCCTCACAAGGGTTAAAATATTCGTCTTCAGTCACCCAAGATAACAAACATGAGAAGCGTGGTTTGAATGAGGTTGGCTTGACTGCCATCTCCATGCTTTTTCCACTGTCCTACGTTATCTTCCCTAAGGGCCAGCTCAAAGGGAGGGTTCTCAGAGCCCCACAGCCCAAGAAAGATTTATTTTGACTTCTGTTTTTCTTTTAGCCATTTTCAAAGTGAAAAATTCTGCAATATAGGGAGACTACCGTGTTTCCCTGAAAATAACACTGAGCCAGACAATCAGCTCTAATGCATCTTTTGGAGCAAAAATTAATATAAGACCTGGTATATTATATTATATTATATTAGACCAGATCTTATAGTAAAATAAGACCGGATCTTATATTAATTTTTGCTCCAAAAGATGCATTAGAGTTGATTGTCCGGCTAGGTCTTATTTTCGGGGAAACACAATATGTATGTGCAATATGTATATATGACTACAAATTTAACCAAAAGTAAATATCGTTGAGAGTTAATTTTAAGGCAAATATTTTTGCTTTTTAAAAAAGATTGAAACAAAAAATGATGATGGTAAACATTTATTTAAAGTATATTAAATATATATTAAATATACCTAAATCTAAATAAGTACAAAAATTATATGAAAGGTACTCACATGCTAACCATCCTGATATATCTTGTTATTGTTTCATGTTGTTTGCATTAAGTCTTTCTTTCAATTCATAAACAACATAGAATAGCATAAAACTATATATTGTTTTATGGGCTTTTTTGTTTTGTTTTGTTTTATCTTTGTGTTTTCCATCACCTGCATCATACAATGCATACACTTTGGAACTTGCCATTTCGTTCAACATCATATTTTTAATATGTATTTATATTGATACATATGTATGTATTTTTTTTTAAATCAGTTTATTGGATAGGGCATTTACATCATAAATATACCATAATTTATTTCTCCATTTTCATGTTGATTTCCAATATTTTATTATTTAAGAAATGCAGTGGACGTCCTGCTACGTGTTTCGTTCTGTGTTGCAGGATGTATATACAGTTTTAACTTTACCTGATATTGGAAAATTTATTTTCTCATTAGAAATATTGAAGAATCAGTATGTGAACAGGGTTTGAAGAATTAGAGTGATATTCTAAGAACAACAGGCATCTGGTGCTTCCAGCTTTCAAGTTCCAGCCATGTGGAGATAGGAGAAGTTCAATTTCAACATCCTATTCACAATGTCAAATAACCTACTATAAAAAAAAAAAAAAAATCAAAAGGAAACTTTAAATTCTGGGAGCTAAAAATACTATTCATTAGAATTTGTAGGAAACCAATAAAATGGTATTCACAGAATGGTGTATGGTTCTAAATTGGTATCAGAAAACTGATACCTGCCAATTGAGGAAAAGTGATTGTATAAATAAGCAATCAATTTGATAAACTGCATGAAGAATCCCAGAGTAGAGAACAAAGAAACAAGAGAAAAATAATAAAGACACAAATCAATGACAAGGAGAATAAAACAAAATATAATAGATGACTACCAACAATTTTTTAAAATGATTCTTTAGAAAGGTAATTAATATAGAAAAATTATGAGAAAACTCATAAAAAGTAAATATAATAGATGACTATAATAGATGACTGTTAGGAAACATAGAGCGCTGTAATTGCAATCTTTTCCCCTTCAAACTTATTTCTGACGAAACCCCCTTGAGTCTCCCCAAGGTTCAACGTTTTAAACTTTACTTATTAGATCCATCAACCTTCCTTCTACTTCAGGGAGACTGAGACAAAATGAACAAAAAGAATGAATTAGATTTCCATAATTACTGGGACTCTTTGCATTTATATTATAATTTCATATAGAATAAATATTATAACTTTTAGGAAAAAATATGCTTATATATAATATATAGACAGAGACCACTTATACCTAGGTCCTCTAGTAGAGACTGTAATTCCAAAGAAAGGTGTACAATGCATATGGGGTCTTTGAAACTTACGGAACATAGTAAAAAGCAATCTTTAAGAACCAATTTTGAAATAAATTGGTGAGAAATGGTTGACTCACATTATTATTGCTAAAACCTATAGGGAATTTGTTTTTAAGTTCAAAAAATGTTTTCAGTGTCTAAGAAAGGTCTACTTAAGTAATGTGATTCTGAAAGAGGTTTGCTTTTATCATGGATTGTACCACTACAATTAATGACAAGAGTATATTTCATTTTTTAAAATTTTTGCAGGGAGAATCTATTTGAATTCTAAGGAAGACTTTTTTCAACTTCAGGGTCTGTGAGATTTTTTTTTTAAGGCACTCGATGAAAACTCTGATGAAACTCAGTGACAATTCTTTCCAAGTTATCTTTGAAAATAGGATAGAATTAACTCAATCAGATGAGTTCAAGGAAAGCCAGTAAAGGGACTGGGAGGTCTTCTTTAATTTCTAAATAAGAATGGTTTCTTTTGGTTCTTATATTTCGTGGTTTATGTGAAACCCCCAAGTTGACTGAAGGAGAAGCACTTTTTCTTAGTATCTCCAAGTGATAAACCTGAAAGAGCTAAGATGAAGGTCACACAGGTAAAAATAGAATATCTTGCCACCAGACTAAAACACTGGGAGACGATTAATGAACCACCCGAAGGCAGATACTCAATCCAGACATCTGTGTCTACGCAGGTATCTGTTTCCCGATCAGCTAAGCAGAGCTAATGGGATTTTTATGATAGGCAGAGTATCTCTGTCTCTCACCAAAGATAATGTCAAAAATAGAACTATAATGAGTCTGCTCTGATTTATAATCTCATTGGGATTCTAAGAAACAGGTTGGGCCATTCATTGAATCATTCATTTATTGAGCAAATAAATATTGAGCATCTTCTAGGTAGGAACAATATATATATCTAGGCACTGAAGAAATAAAACTAAATGAATAATTATCCTTGAAGAGCTTATTTTCAAAAAGGAAATATTACATAAACCAATTATTCTAGCTTCTTCTGGTAAGTGCTGTAATGGATATGTGCATAGAGTGTTGTTCTGGAAGCAAGAGGAAATAGAATTTGCTGCTTCCTCCAGGTTTCACTTTTTTTTTATTTTATTTTATTTCTTGGAAACAGTTCTTTAGGTATGGTTATTAAGCAAGCATTTCAATGAGTGGTGCCACTTTTTAAATATTATATTGAGGCTTTGTTGTTGTTTTGCTTTTATTCAATTTATTTAAAGTGAAAGAAAAAAGACAAAACAACTCACGCATTTCTCCCACCCCTTTTACCTGCTGCCTCTGGCAGCCACCAATCTGTTCTCTGTGTCTGTGAGCTTGTTTTTTTAACATACGTGTAAGATTCCACATGGAGGAGAAATTATACAGTAATTGTCTTTCTCTGTTTGATTTATTTCACTTACCATGATGCCCTTGAGTTCCATCCATGTTGTTGCAAATAGCAATATTTCATTTTTAATGACTGATTTATATGTCCACAATTTCTTTATTCATTCATCCAGTGATGGACACTTAGGTTGTTTCCATATCTTTGTTATTGCAAATAATGCTGTGATGAACATAGGGGTACATATGTCTTTTCAAGTTAGTGTTTTGGATTTCTTCAGAGAAATACCTAGAAGTGGAATTGCTGGGTCATAACATAGTTATATTTTTAACTTTTTTTTTTTTTTTTTTTTTTTTTTTTTTTGCGGATCCTCCATCTATGGTGGCTGCACCAATTTACACTCCACAAACAGCGCACAAGTGTTCCCTTTTCTCCACATCCTTGCCAATACTTGCTGTTTCTTGACTTTTTGATGACAGCCATCCTGACAGGTGTGAAACGATATCTCATTGTGCTTTGGATTTGCATTTCCCCAATGCTTAGTGATGGAGAGCATCATTTCATGAACTGTTAGGCATCTATATGTCTTCTTTGGAAAAATGTTTGTTCAGATCTCCTGCCCATCTTGTAATCTAGTTGTTTGGGTTTTTTTTTTGTATTGAGTTCTATGCGTTCTTTATTTATTTTGGATGTTAGACGCTTACCAGATACATGAATTGCAAATATTTTCTCCCATTCAACAGGTTACCTTTTCATTCTGATGATGGTTTCCTTTGCTGTGCAGAAGCTTTTTGGTTTGGTGTAGTCCCACTTGCTTATTTTCACTTTTTGTTTCTTCTGCCTTTGGCATCAGATTCAAAACAATCATCGCCAAGACCTATGTCAAGGAGCTTGCCGACTATGTTTTTGTTTAGAAGTTTTATGGTTTTGGGTCTTCCATTCAAGTCTTTAATCCATTTTGAGTGAATTATTTTTGTGTATGGTGTAAGGTAGTGGTCCAGTGTCATTGCTTTGCATGTGGCTATCCAGTTTTCCCCATACCATTTATTGAAGTGACTGTGCTTTCCTCATTGTGTATTCTTGGCTCCTTTTTTATAAATTACTTGACTATACATGCATGGTTTTATTTCTGGGCTCTCTATTCTAATCCATTGATCTATATATCTGTTTTATGCCACTATCACACTGTTTTAATTACTATAGCTTTGTAATGTAGTTTAAAATTAGGAAGCAATTGCCTCCAGCCTAGTTCTTCTTTCTCAAGATTGCCCTGGCTTTAAAAATGTGTGTGTGTGTGTGTGTGTGTATCTCCAAAGTAATCTAAAATAGGAAGTAGAACACAATGACTTTGTGATATATAGATGATGTATTATAGAATTGTACACCTGAAACCTATATAACTTCACTAACAATTATCACCCCAATGAACTTCAATAAAATAAATTAATAAATAAATAAAGGGGTATGAATTCACATTTAATATAGTATACAATACATTCAATAATATAATTAGCTACTATAAGCTTTACAATGTACAATTTATTCAAGTGGATGAACTGTTCAGTGGTTAAGGAGACAGTTATGTGCCAGCAAGATATTCTTTGCATAGTTTAATGAAAATATTAAAGCTATTTGTCCAAATGAAAACCATCTTCATTATGTACTTGGTTTTGCTTTTTTTTTTAAAAAAAGAAAAGGCCATTAAAATACATAAAATGGTGGGAACATGATGGTGGCACATAGGAGCTAAGCCAGAGCCTCTTCACATGGCACTAACAGTGCATTTCACATTAACTCATGGGTCAAGTCTGCAAATGATTTCATGGCGTTACTTTGGCTAGAGCAACAGTTTTAGACAGCACTCAGATAAACATGGGGATGTGACACATGAAGCAGTTAGCTTATGCAACCTTAATTATGGTTGAATACTATCAAATGAAAACTGAAACGAAATCAATTGATAGTAGAAAACTTTTGCAAAGATAGGGCCCCACATAATGTGTTACTATTTAAATGTTACTTTTTTATCACATTGTTAGCATAGTTTGTTTTTAACATTATTATGAAGTAACCTTCTCTGCATTAACAGACATTTGAAAAAAGAAAACAGTCAAACATGCCATGTGGTGGTCTAAAAGTCAAGTGTGTGTGTGTGTGTGTGTGTGTGTGTGTGTGTGTGTAAATGGCATCACTCAGTACTTGCTAAAATGAATGCAAAATTTACAGAATCTAACATCTTATACTACAATATTTGTTCTGGAAACAAGAGGAAATAGAATTCGCTGCTTCCTACACATTTCATTTTTTAATTTTTATGTGAAAAGGAAGAGTACTTAAAGAATTAATGAAAAATGTTAGCCTCAAAAAAAAAAAAAGGCTTTTTAAGGTTTCTATGCTTATTTAACCTTTGCACATAAGAGATAAGTATCTGATTTTCATCATTATATAACTGGAAATGTACCTCAAATAATTGAATGAAATCAATGATAGTTTAGCATCACTTGACCGTATGTGGGCTTAAGGAAGTCTGTAGAACTGGTGAGTTATTTAAAGAGGTCCAAAACTCCTAATAATACACTAAACTGAAAAATTGCCCTTTTTAGTGTAGTCTGTAATTCTGAACCATTATATCAAGAAGATAATCCAGAAACCTCCCTCCTTTCCAAAACCTTAGAAGGTTCTGGTCTGAACAGAGGAACAATCGCTTTATTCCCCTCTTGTCTTCAGCTATTTCCTGTTCCCAATTTCTTCTTGGAACATTAGGTGGTGGCCTGACTATAATAAAAAAGATAATTGTGCGTGTTGTCAAAGCTCCAGGTTCTCAGCAGGAAGACAGACTATTGACAATGATTTTGGTTGTGGAAATATCCTTCAAACATCACAATCAGATAAGAGGAAGAAAATTAATCTTCTTAGTGGGGTGCAGGTTTTGCTGGAATATATCTTAGAGATGAAATCGGTCTTGTGAGGATAGAGACAGTCTCTTGAATCTGTTTCACTAAGATAGTTGGGTCTCATCCCTACTTACCTCTGACTGGTTTAAATCTTGTTCTCCCTAGCTTATCACTCAGGCTGGAAAAACTACATTCTAACTGACATGTATCTTCCTTTACTTTTTTTTCTCCCTGCCTTACCTCAAGTTGTTACTCTCTCTGTTGTCGCCAAGCACATGGTAATAGTCTGTCCCTTTATGTGTGTAAAATATTTAATAAGAGATCTTTTTCTGTTCTTTTTTTATTTGCACCTCAAACAGTTATGCATATCGGGGCCCTAAAGCTTTTGTTGGATATGGAATTACATTTCCATTTCCAAGTTTAGTTATTGGCAGAGCCAGAATAGAATTCTTTATGTGCCAGATCTTATTTTGGCCCATATTGGGAAGGAAAAAAAGAAAGAAATGTACTAAGGTAAACATACTCTAATATTAAATATCCATTTTATTTAAAATGATGCCAAGAAATTCTGCCCTTCCATTACTGGAGCTCCAAGTTTTGCCAATGATTACAGCATGAGGAAATGTTATTACTGTTAAGTGGCTCCCTTTTCTCATTTTTACAAGATGGCGGCCTTACCTACTCACACTTCAGGAATAGTGTGCATGTGAAGGGAAGTTGACTGGAGCTTTCTTTAAAGTATGTGAGTTCCTTGGATGGAAAACTGCCGATTGCTCATTCTGTATCCACAGCACTTTGCACCACAGCTAGTAACGGGCATTTAATAAGGCAGGCTTGTTGGATGAATGGAGGAATGTTGGATGTTGGAGAAAAGGTGCTCTGTCAAACTAAAATAGAACGTCTGTTTGTAGCGCTAGAGGAAACCCAGTGCTAATCCCATAGCCGTTGGCACAAAACGATGTATAAAATGTTAAACATTTCTGTTCGGTTGTGGAAGCCATTTACATATTTCAGATTTTAATAAGGATCGGTTTGATCCAGGGAATTCACATATTACAGTCATAAAGATGCACTGAATCCCTGACTCAGACAGATGTTGCTGGTTTAGAAGGGAGTCAGTAAAAGGGACTATGGCGGGTCTGAGAAGTCGTAGGCACTGGTGATGAGCAGGGTGGTGGGGTGGGGTCGGGAGGAAGAACCATCCCATGTCCTATCTCGGGATGATTTCGGTTATGGCAGTGACATTTAGTCCTTGAAGAGGTTCTAGATGTTCTTTGGATGGAGGAGAAGAACCTTGAGATGCGGGGAACCACAGAATGCTAGGACTTCCTAGGAGACTGGGCAGAGCCCAGGCAGTAAGAAGCATGGCGGCCATATGTGCAGAAAAGTGCTTTTCCAGAGTTAGCTAACAGGCGGGGGCCATGGAAAGGGCCTCTCAGGGGCCTACTGGAGTCTTCTTTAGAAACAAAACCAAGCAGGTTTCTCTTTCCTCCCAATGATACACTCTGCTTTGGGGCATTCAGGAAAGTGGTAGGAAGGCGACAGAGTGTTTTGTGACAAAACTACTTAAGCCCCATTCTAAAACCGGGAAAATGATCACTACATCTCCCTCTGCCCTCAGAAGTTAGAGAGGGTATTGTTAAGCCCGTATAGGCATGGGAGTGTTTCTTGTTTTCTGTGGCTGTGCTAGAAAAGGGAGGATTTGGGTGCTTGGCCTGCCTTGTCTCCCCTGGGAGCAGCCATATGCTGAGGGCACGGTCACTGTGCCATTCATTGTTGTGCAGTCGATCCTCTCAGCCCTGAACCAGTCACTGGATCTTTTTTAAGCGCCTGGTGGTGACAGCTTGACACTAAAATCTCATTAGGTTGGTAAATGGAGTAGCGACATAGGGTAAGCTGGATGGGATCCAAGCTAAAACAAATTGACCTCGATGTAGGGGATGTTAGTCCTGCAATATGATGGCATGTCTCCTCGAGGGCCCAGTTTCTAAGCATCGGGGTTAAAATTCAGTCAAGAGGGTTGAGAATCATCGCCCAGAGCATGCTGGGAAAATGTCCATGCTGTTAGGAAAGGGGCACAGATTCTGAAGATTCGAACAATGATTTTTCCTTCCTGTTTGAAAGGGGCAAATATTCAAAGTTAAGTCCACTGTCTTGTCATCCTGAGGGGATCCCACCCACATACCTCAGGGCACATACACCAGATATGGACACGTCACTGGGCTTCCATAGCTCATTTTAGCAACAGGCGAGAAGGTGGGAGGCACCCTCTCCTTCCTTCAGATTGTCACTTTGTAAGTAAGGGTGCCTGTCAGGATCTGAGCTAAATATTTGTTTTTAATTCTAACAATCAGAGAAGAGAGAAGAAGCCACAGTTTCTCCTAAATATGGCTCTGGTCCACCTACCTGCGATGTGAAATATTTCTGCATAGACGTCCTCTCTTCTGACCACTGGTCCTGGGACTAACCTTTCCAAGGCTGTCCCCATCCCCTCTCCTTTGGAGGTCACTGAGGAATCATCTCACTACTGCCTCACCTCTTTCCCTCCTGCCCATCTCCACAGAGAGGTGCAGAGGCCCCAGGGAACACAGGTGAGGAAGTCCTGGGGAGCGAGAGGCAGTCCTAGTGGGTCTCTCTGTCCTGCCCTTCTGTCGGTCGTCCCATTTTACCCCCTTCTTCAGAGTCCAGTGTTTTGAGTGTCCAAAGCTCTGTTGCAAGGTTTCAAGAGCCTCCTGACAACTTTCTAACAAGTCACCTCCAAAATAACCTGTCAGTCCTTTTGCTTTTTTCTCAAATTCCCATCAAAACTCTTGTTTCTTCAGTGTATCTGCCTTAGGTGAACAGTTTGATTAAACTGATTTAAAAGATAAAAGATAATTGGATAATTTTGAAATCCTTCCAAAAATATTTGCCTGAGAATTTCAGGTTGGAGGGACATTGACCAGTAATCACTAGGTATGCTCAGGTGTGGGGTCCCGGATGTGAAGGAGATGACTTTTGTGCCATTAGAAACGGGAGGTGGGGGGTGGGGGGGTCAGGAATTGTATACAGAGTGGAACTTCTCTCAAGAACCTCCGGGGAGCCCTGAACCCACAGCCCTAAGGAGACTGGGGCAAGAAACAAATCTACAACATGAAGAGACTACTTATTTGGAATTCAGGGAGATGGGGACCACATTTTCCCTTTTCCTAAGTATTCTGGCTCTTGCACTAATCACCAAGCTTAAGAGCCATGACCACCATAAATAGTGCTTTACAGTTTTCTCCAATACCCTGTGTGATGTTTGGCTCACCCCACTACCCCCTGAGAATTTCCTTGAAAGAGGGATGAAACGTTACCAGTTCAGTGTCTCCTACCACTCCTGGAATGGAGTTCAGCACACAGCAGAGATCCATATTCAGACACTGAATTCATTGAATTAGTCTCAAAGGTAGAGTCTGTGGGGCCCATTTTCACTTCTCATTCTCAACAGTGCTATGATTTACTTGTATGCATTTATCATGTGTCAGAATCTGGTGAGATTTATTGTTTTACTGTTTGCTCCTTTACTGTTTCTGCTTGTTTATAATATATTACTTAGAAACTATCCTTTTCTTAGATGCAGGAGAGTTGGGAGGCAGACTCTTCAGATTCCGCTTCCCATGCCAGTGTCTTGAACATGAATTTCTTCTTCCAAGAAGTAGGTGAGGTGGGAGGAGATGTTGATAGGAAAACTTCTGGGGTATGTTAGTTATCTTCAGGAGAAGTGCCAAAGCATCTTCCAACTCCACCATTTTTTTTCTTCCATTTTCTAAAGCAGGATTCAGAAGCCCTTCCTTGATTTCATAAAAGCCATGAGCTGTGGGTAAACCCTTGCTCAATTATCTTAGCCCCACAAGGTAGGTAGTGCATATCCTGAATCATGTAATATATGAGATGGCCTTTTGTATAAGTGTCTTGTGTTAACACGGAATACAGGACTCACGTGATTTGCCTTTATAGTCCCGAGTCTTGCGTTTCAGTTTATGCGTTAAGAAAAAAAGTCCACATTGACAAAACTCCAGATGGATTGTGTCTCAACAGGGGCTGTTGGCCAGGGCTCCCAGAGTCACCAGCATAAAGCCAGCTGCCAGCTTTTTCTAAAGGGTTCTCCCAACTGGCTCTCTGTGTTGGATTTCAGAATAATAACATGCCTTTTCTATTCTTTTACTCCCTTTTAAGAACTTAAGCAGGCAACTATATTGCAAATACTTATTTCTAATGTGAGACATCACATCTTTAATATCTGCATGGCTGCACTCTGTCTAAAATACAATTTTTTAATGTCTTCAAAATGCTATAATATTTCCCAGCAGTGTTCATGTTTTAGGCAGTAAAAAGTGTGATGGTCAAGTTTTCGTGCTGAATGAGCTTGTTAAGTATTAGTTTCTTCAACGTCACCTCTGTTATCTATTTTTTTTCCTTATGTCCGCCCCCCATGTCAGCCCATTTCTGCTCATCTCTTTACCCACGCAATTCCAACTCCCTTTGCCCTCATTTTGTTGCAGTTCTCAGAGGTGAACAGTAGGTGGCAGTAAAATTTCGAGCTCAAAGGGCATTTCTCCGCAAACTGATTAAGGAGTGTGTACAGGAGAAATTGAATTGTATAAACTAGTGGTAAAACAGAGGTAATTTTGAAAGGCCAGATATCACTAAACACAGAACTTACTTAAAAAACACGCAAGATGTTTCAAGTACAGCTCCTGTGGGGATCATCTGGGTATATATTTGGGTAGGAGAGTCTTAAAGAATAGCACGTTATGAGAATGAAGGGAATGAGTGGAAATTTGCATCAAATGGAGGACTCCCAAGCAAACTTTATTATTGGAGTTCTGGGACTTATTTCCTTACCTCTACACAAATGCCCATCTCTCTCTCTCTCCTTCCTTCGATTTTGCGCTTTCCACACCCCTCCCCTCTGTTGGTGGTGAATGCTACCTTTGAGGCTCTTTGGCAGTCCCTGAATGGGTTTGTGACCACTTGAATAGAGCATGTGTTTGTCTTTCTCTCATCTCAATGCCACTTTGTGTGGCTGCTGTAACTTTCATCTCTCTCGCTCTCCTTCTCGCCTGCACTCTTTCTTACTGTATGTGCTTTTGTGCATTGTCTTTAGAGCAATATTCATAATTAGAGGGAGGAAAAGCAAACAAAGAGAGGATTGTATAGTTGATGGGGATTCTCAGTGCTCAGGGATTTGGGTTCTAGTTTCCCCGGTTAGAGATGCTTTGGGGCTGGAGTAATGGTGGTAAAGATGTCACCTCGATCTATGATCTCACTCTTTTTCCCTCAAGCCCTCAAAATAGTATCATTGGCTGGACAGAGGAGTCCTCTAGCAGTTCACACCCTTGAGGGTAACTCAAGGGAGAAAAGCTACTGCCCAGAAATCATAATCTACAGCCGTGCTTTCAAATCACATTCAATTATGCTTTGGCTTACTTGATTTAAATGAAAATTCTTTGTCCATCAACAGGAAATAAATTGACCATGTGTAGCATCATCACTTCAAGGTAAACGGGAGAACAATAAAGGTGCTGTTTCTGTAACAGTGCTGTGTACTCTGGAAATGTGCCGGACAGGGGTACCCAGCTAGGAAATCAGTTTCTGTTTGGGCCATTTCTCAGGAGTTTGTTACCCGTCAGCCAGCAATAATGGTTGAGAACAGAGTCTGACCTGAGCCGTTGTGCTCAGACCTGAAGGTTCTTACTGTTTTTCAGCAGGAATAAAAGCCTTAGCTCATGATGGGAGGCTGTTTTGCAGAGAGATTGGATTCTACCGAAGTGTGAGGAAGGTGGATGAACCCAGGGAGCTCTCAGGGCTGTGGTCAGGAGAGAGACAAAGAAATGACAGCAGGATGACAAAAGACAGAGGACAGGAACATTCTGAGTTGATAGAAAGCTAGAAACCAGAGGCCTCTCTCCCTTCCTGAGTAGAATGGATGATTCCCTGTGCTTACAGGAAACAGTGTTTTTGCTGTAGTCCTCACCCCAAAAGCTGGAGGACAAAGAGGAAAGGCAGGCAGGAAAATTAATAAAATACGTGTGGAAAGAGAGTTGCTTTCAGCGTGTGTGCTTCTTTGTTCCCCAGTGAGGATTTCACAGCCAAGGAACAGTTTATTTGTGGTGTGCCAAGCAGAGTGTAGAGATATCACAGCTTCTGGCTCACCTTAGCATTCCTCCTTTGTTTTCTCTATGATTCCGTGATGGGAACCGGGTAATGGAGGGGCCTGGCTCCTCCAGTCAGGCCTGTGAGTTGGTAGGAATATCTCAGAGCTCTTCTCCCCTAGCCACAGTTTTAGAGAAATACTCTATTGCTGAGTATTTTCAGAATATGGATCCTTGCTCTTGTACCAGTTCTGACTTGGCTCTAAACCTGTCCTGTGTGTTTATTCCAAACTCACCTCCATGTGGTGACTCCATCCTTTGGTCAGCTCACCACCAGGTGATGGTTTAGAAGTGCTGAGTAGAGGGTACATGTGTGGAGCACACTGGGAAGGGAGATAGACATTCATTTGTGGGGATGGTTCTCTCCAGGAAGTCATGGAGCCGTGGAGATGGGCCCCTAGTAGTTATCTGATGTGTTCTCCATCTTTAGGAAATGCTATCTAAAATGGGTAATCTACTGAACTCCTCCAAGGAAGGAAGTGATATAGACATCCCAAGGAAGGGCCAAGTAGGAAAGCCAAGGATGCTACTGAATTAAAACCATGAGATGAAAAGAAAAGCAAAATAAAACAGTAAACTTAAAAAAAAAAATCTGTGTTTGAAGTAGTCAGCGTCAGGCAATGTCTCCAAGGTCCCTAAGCGGGTATTTGCTTTATTTTAAGAATTCAAGAGACTTTTGCTTTTGGAGCCATAATATGGCTGTTCCAGTTTCAGTGTGAAAATAGTATTATAATTTTACCAGTTAAATTACATAATTCCCCATCTAAAAGTAGTGTCTTGTTTTCCTACAGTTTCCCTCATTTTCAAGTTCCCATGTGTACCCTAGTTTGTGAAGTGTTGCCTTCAGATAGAAGTATGAATATTCTTCTACTAAACAGGGTTAACATTGGCAAGAGGACTTTTACCAGCACATCTCCAAATCAAAATTACAGAAAAATAAATCAAAGTGAGACAAAGCAAAACACTTCCACAAAGCAAGCGAATAGATGAATAAATGAATGGATCATTTTAAAATATATTTTCACTGTTATTCTCCTTCTCTTCCTCTGCTTTTCCCAGTGCAGTGGTGACAGTAGAAAAAGCCCTCGGGCTTTCTCTATAAAGCAGTAATTCGAAGAATCTGGGCAAACCTTTGTTCTTTCTCTCTACCGTAGTTTCATAACTATGTCTTGATTGTGGTATTTCTTCTTCAAGTTTCTGTTCACAGAAGGCTCTGTTTCCATCCCTTATTCCTTCCTCCCTTTATATCTTCCATCATCCCTTCCTTTCCTTTTTTCCGTTTCTAAATTTCTCAGACATCTGTTAATTTTTACCTGCTTCACGACACCATCTTTTTAGTATGTTCCCAGCCTCCATTTGTTTGTCACCAGATCCTTGTTCTGCTTCCTTCTTGGGGTGGTTTTGTGTAGATTCCACGCTGGTTCCTTTTTTGTTCATTTCTCGTATTTGCATGGGGTGAGCTGTTTTGGGAATGGTCAGTTTGGGATGGGGAGAATGGGTTGGGGTGTTACCGAAAGCTTGTCTTTGCGTCTGTTGTCTTCAAACTCTTTCTCAGCAGCATTTTATCGGAATTTGATTCTAGTTCTGAGTAGCCGGATGCGGGACTCAGAGTAGAGGGCTTTCTGTCAACGGGTTTTATGGTGTGTGATGCAGCTCATGTCTCTTAAGTTGAATAAGATCGAAACCCTCTGTCTGTCTCCCTGAAACTTGGTCCAATTTTACTAAACTTAGTAGCTCTCCTTCATATATAATGACTCCGGTTTACAGGCATCTTCTAGTTTAGTCAGGACGATGGGTCCTTTACTGATTCTCATTCTCTCTGTTATTTCTCATGAATTTCAAAAATAATTGAAGAGCAGAGAAATTAATGTGGGAGTCTGCAATCATAGTCTGTAACGTATCTTCTGCCTTTATTCTTGCTTGTTTTGTAGTCTGCTCTCCAGAGCCTGCCTGTTCCAAAGCACACATGAGAATGTGCGTCCTCTCTGCTTCAGAATTTTGCTCCATTTAGCTTAGAAAGTAAATTACAATCTCAGCAAGGAAGAGGCCCCTCACGCATGCCCTCTATGGCCCCTACCTCTTGTGGCTCTAGTCCTAACTTTTATTACTCCTTTACATTTTAGCAACACTGAGTTCCTTGTATATCTGACAACATATTATGACGTTTCCTATCTGCCCTCCTTTTCACATGCCTATTGCTTCTACCTGGAATTCTACCCCTTTCTTACTTACCTGCTAAGCTCCTACTTATCCTGCGAAGCCCAGCTCAGAAGGCTCTTGCTTTCAGAAGCCTTCTTTCTCCCTTTTGGAACAGAGTCGATCTCCCTCTCTTCCATGTTACCTCTCTACTTCATATATATTTTGATCATTACATTTTTTTCATTTAATTATAATCATTTATTTCCATATTTTTTTCTCCACTAGGTTATGAGTTCCTTGCAACTGATATCTTGTTCATCTTGGTGTCCTCGTCATTTGGCACAGACCCTGGTCCTTAATAGGGTCTCAAGTAATAATTATTACTCAGGTTTGAATCAACACAATGTGAAAGACTCAGACCTGAATACTGATTATTCAGGTTTGATAAAAATAGAAAGAAATTTTGAAATGCAAGACATGAGTTTGGTTTTTATTATACTTTGCTGAATTTGAAGTAAATGTACATAAAAATGTAAAAATAAACCCAAAGAAATAAAATAATGCAGAATAAAATATAAATATTCTATAGACCATAATAAAAGATGAGTGGTGAGGAAAGACGTGATGAGGAAAAATCCTGGAGTTATTTGAACACTCTTCACAGTTTACGTTGTGAGGGCAGATGCTATCTCCAAGACAAAGTGGATATGGAGGAGAAATAAACATTCTGGGACAAAACACCAGTCTTTCAGGTGCAGTGGGAAGAAGAGGCCTCGAGCTTTCATGCATCCCTTAGTCGTCGGTTTGAGGGAGATTATCTGTTCCTGGAACTCAACCCTCTGTTTTAAAAATAACTACTTATATTGCTGATTTCACAAGATTTCTTCCCTGCTGAGCTAAGTTCTGTAAAACTTTTTATGCCCATTTCCAGGCGTAATGTATGATGTCCATGTCTCGGTTGTATAATTTAGTGACTCGTTACAGTGAAAGGTGAAATAGTGAGTGAGGCTTGAAATACTCCATATGTCTTGAAATTCCACAAATCCAGGCGTGTGGGAGTCATTCAGCACAGAAACTCAACGAGACTAATCCTCAGAAAACACTCTGAAATCGATAGTTCTTCCCCACCGCCTGGACATACCACAGACTGCATCCCCTTGGGACGTAAACGGAGCCATCTGGAATTTTTCAGATTGAATATTAGTGCTTTGCCTTCACAGAAAGGCAGCAACCCCCCAGCCCTCCACCTGAGACACTGAGTTGTTCATTGGTCTGAGTTTTCCTTTGTCCCTATAACGCTGTGAGAAATTAATTGCAAACAATCCAAGACATGTTTTTGCTTAACTTCCCATCAGAAAACATCAGGAGAAAAGAAGTTTCCTTGTTACTGACTCTTTTTATGCCATGGGCAGCTTCAGAAATGATCTATTATTTTAATATATGTTTTTCTTTCAACTCAGCTTCCAATCCCACTGGACCTCTATTCAACACCCCTTTTCTCCTCTTTTATTTCCCTAATTGTTAAGACAGAGGGTGGGTATCTCCATTGCTGGATGCATTAGGTGTCTTTTGGCCTTGAGAGTCCCCACACTGTCACCCATCTGGAGCTTCAGGGTCACTCCTGAGGCTCTTCCCTCACAGCTGGCCTAGGGGCTGACAAACTTGTCTTGAAGGTAGTTTGAAGGTGCCATGCTGACTTTTTGAGGAGCTCTGGAATGTGTCTGAGTCTGAACACCGGGGCAGTGGTGCTACAATTTATTCAGTTCAACACATTTTCATCAGGGACCCGCTATGTTTTAAATAAGATATGGTCCTAGTTTTCAAGGAGCTCACAACCTAGTGGGGAATCCCAGTGTGTGAACAGTATGCAATGGGAACTCCAAGGAGAAGCTAGATCAGATCTGTTCCGGGAGGCCAAATGGCATTTCTCAAGCAGCTGACTCTGCAGTGATAACTTAGGATGATGTTAGGTTCCTGCTCACTGCTCCCTACGTCCATCTCCCAGATGCCAGTTTTATCTCCACCAAATCTTGGGACCTTCTGCCATTTTCACACACAAAAGTTGACTTGAAGAGACCTGTTAAGGTTAAATGCTTAGACACTTCATCACTGATGACACTACTGTGTCTTTATATTAGGTTAGTAATTGCGGGTTTTGCAATTTTTAAACCTTTTACACCGCAGTTACTTTTGCACAAACCTAATACTTTGCTTTTCACTTACGTAATGGACAAAAATAAAAGTAAAGCAGGATCAAGGATCCCAAGCTAGCTAAAATTTTCCTTAAACCACTATGCATCCACTGAATCATTCTTTTCCCAACATCTGTCATCACGTCTCAAAAATTATGATCTTAATGGGTAACTTCTTTACCAAACTCTTGCATTTACTTTTGGTCACCTCCCTGCTGTGAGTGCCAGGAAGCTGATTGTCTAGAGGGGAAGACTCCTGCCGATTGACTTCTCACTTTTTCCTTCAAGATTCTAACACCTCTGAATCCAGTATGACACGTCTCTCTCTACCCATAAAAGAACGAGTTAGTAGTCAAGATTGTATAGTTCAAGCTTGAGGGGAATTCACCCACATGGTGATGTGTGTTTATATTGTTCAAAGTAACTCAATTAGTAGTCAGCTGAGGAAGAAAAAAAGTTTCTGTTGTGAAGGGGATTGATCTGATGTTCCATTGCTATCTGACCATCATAATTAGAGCTGAACCCCAAATAGCATGCACAAGTCATTGATTTATACGAGTTCTGTGGGACCCCAATGGTTTCCTCATTCTGATTCTCACAGGTTTAGAGACAAATAGCCCGAAATAGAGGGTTAGTGTTATTCAAACATTAAATACCCCAAAGAGTGGAAACAAAAGACAAAAACGATAAGAGTACCTGCCATTTCTTTTTATTATTATTTGTTTTACTCCGTCCTCTTATGTTTTACTGTCCAAGTCGATTTCTTTTTACTATAGACACTCAGCTTAGTACTTATTTATATCTCTGGCATTTTTTCCTGGAGGCCTGGACTTGGGCACTTAGTGACACTCTGATATCACAGGATTTCATCTATTATCGTATTTCTGTGAGTTATCTGTTTTTTTGCATGTGATAAAGCCAGATTTAACTAAGTTTGTACAGTCCTGTAACACCATGCAGTAGACATTTTAGTAACATCTGCCACTCAACCAATCCAGGTAAGCTTTGGAAGTTATTGATTGCAATATTCCATGCAACCAACCATGAGTTACACAATCTACTCTACTGAATTTCTATTTAACTGAATTTTGGGGATATAATTTCTCGGAGATTACTCTTGATCATTGTTATACTTATAATTATCAGTATTACTTACAAAAGATTTATCATGGTTATTATCTCGTTTTAGGTCACCAGTCTCTTCAGAAGATCACGGTAAGAATCTGTCTTACTTGTACTAATTCAGGATTAAAAGTTGAATTCTGGTCCTTGCATTTCATTGTCAGAAGGAAGAGTTATTTGAGAAAGTATCTCTTAGGTGTTTGCCTTGTTTTTTTTTTTTTTTAGCATAAAATATCAAACACTTTTAAAATCTTAATTCACCATAGCTAAATTTAATGTCTTGTGTTTCTTCAAATACATTACAACCATTTTGACTGACAACTATTAAAGCTGAGTATATTCTGCCTGATTGCTGTCCCATCACCAGAAACTTTTTGTGATTTTGGGCGAGCCATGTACCTTCTCTGAATCACACATTTTTTTCTAAATGGGGGCTTGTCGTAGATATTCCCAAAAGTCCCTTCCTGTTTGGACATTGGTATTTGCAAAGGGTGTCGGGAGTCTGATATTAAGCTAATTGGTAAGCGCTATGAGTTGTTACCCAGCCTCGGTACATTCTTTTCATTTTAAGAAACAACTGTTTTATTCAAAGGATAAAATGTATGGTTTTGTGACATTGACCCTCTGCAGTTGTTCATTTATTCAATCAGTCATTCAAAAATGTTCATTAAGTGTCTATCATGGATCAATTATGCTATATAATTACATTATACAAACAAACTATTGTGGTGTGTGATACAGAATTTTTCCCCTCAAGGAGCTTTATGGGTCTAGTGGGGAAGGGGATGGCATACACCTCCTGCAAAACAAAGTGAAATTCAATGAATCTTATAAAAGAGGGAAAACTAGAACTCTTAAGAGTACTAGTTCTTCATGAATTCCCTAATTTAGCTAAGGGTACCATTTTCCATTCAGCCAGCCAAGTAACAGAATATGAAAGCTCCTTTAAGCTTCATCCCTTGTTTCTACCTGGTCACTCTGTTTTTTATATTTCTTTTATCTCTATTCTCTTTCCCATCCCCATTGCTTTAGTTTAGGGCCTCTCCATGTCTTAACTTGGACTTTTAAAAGTGTCTTTTACTGGTAGTCATACGTCTAGATTTCCTTCCTCTCATTCACGGCATACCAAGATAGCACCAAACTGATTGTTCTATAGTAAACATCTACTCCCATTACCTGTAGGATGAAATTGTTTCAGTAGAGCAATGAATTGTATTCAACTCTCCCATATGTATTTTCATGTGTAATAGAAAGTCCTAAATGAAGGAATCTTTGTCTTCCTCTACTGCTTATCACTTCTTTTGTCATCTTTCCCCGTCTATCCATGCTCTATACTTTAGCAACATTACACCTAGACAATGGACCCCCTAATGATGACCTACTATTGTGTGGTAGTTTGTTTATTGGCGTTGGTATGACTAGGTTTTTTTATGGCATACTTCGAGGTTTTGGGGCTTCCAGACCCAAATGATAAATGAAAAACTTGTGTTTGGTTTTTATTTTGAATTAAGTTTTCCTTAATGACCTTTGTTTGCTTTTGTCTTCTAATCAATAAGAACTTATCCCCCCGTTCTGAAAACGGGAGGGGACTTCTGAATTACAGTTCTGTGGTCCTCTAGGAATTCTTAAGGGGTTATGAGCTATCAGTGAGCATATATCAGTGACTCTGGAAGGTGACTACCACCAGAAATGCATGCTCAGTACTAACAGCGCTTCAGAATTCATTATTTTAAGAACTGGTATATGTGATTAGCTGAAGAAACATTATCCAAGTTAGAGGGCTTTTATATATTCATGGCTTCAAAACCTTTTTGCATGTCCATGCCTCTTAGTGTGGTTCTGCAACTTCCAAAAATAATTCAAATATATAATGTAAAATTATAATGGTGATTATTCTAATCTTATTTATTTTTTTCATCATCATCTGGCCCATCTTTGGGAAAATATTCTTATCCTTTTCCACGAGCACTTAAAATACGTTTTCTTATGTTAATACATTTTTAAGTGTTCATGTTTGGTTTGCATAAAATCTCTTGAATGTCATATTATTAAGCTTACATTTGTGCATGGTAATAACAATGCGAAATACTGGTGAGAGAGTTAAGAAGTGGCATTTTTGCTTTCTCAAACTTATGAGTAGAAAAACTGAGGCACATTGGGCAAATGGATTGTGAAATTGGAATATAAAGTCCTATGCCTCTTGACTTTCTATTTTGTTTGCTTTCCACCAATGATTGCATTCTCTCATGACTGGTCATTCTATCTTCAAAACAAACTTCATTCTTGAGGAAATCTAATTTCCCCAAGACCAATAACCCTGGTATTCTCAATTACCACAGATTACCCTTTCATAGAAAATAGGCTTGAATATTGTGGCTTTGTCGTTCACCCTCTCTTAGTCTCACTTTCTTACCTGTAAAGTGGGGCTAGTCATGTCTACCCTGCCCACATCATGGGACTGCTGGGAGTTCAACTGGGAAATCAGCTATGAAATCGCTTTCCAATTTGTTAAAAGCACCCCAAACATAATGCTATGCAGGTGTGAGTTTATTGTGATGTTTGCTCAGCATTGCATACTGCCTTTGGGAAGTTAAAAGATGTGCTGTGGGGGAGGGGAGGTGGTGATGGCGGTGGTGATGTTATGCTTGATGTTGGTGTTGGCATAGTGTTGGTGGTGGTGGTCATGGGGGTGGTGGTGGTGGTAATGGTGGTGATGGTGGTGGTGGTGATGGTGGTGTTGGAGGAAAAGTGTTTTCTTCAACATTATTATTAAATATTAAATTTTCACTGGAAGGCTTCTTCCATCTGCGTGAGGAGGAGTCAAATGGTTAATGCACAGTTTAGCTTATAATGCTAAAATAAAGGGTCAGTTCATGATTAGATGTGCAGTCATATAGAATTGATGATATGAGACATTCGTGGAATATACAGTGTTTCTATTTATATAATAGAGTATCAGAGTCATTAGCCAGAATAAAGGCTAAAATTTATTGAGTGCTTATTATGTGGAGACACTGTGCTAAAGTGCTTCAGCTACATTATTTCATGTAATCTTTCGCCAATAACACTGCAGAGTAGACATTATGCTCAATTTTCTAGTTGGGGAAACAGGCGCAGAGTTTTTAAATAATTTGCTTATGATCACACTAGTGATCTAGTACGTGGTAGAGTTCATTTTCAAACCCAGTTCTAACACCCAACTCTTGCTCATTTATCCACTATGTCCACAGAAAACAAAAGAAACGATCATGAACATTAAAGTGAGTTGATAGTATTATAGAGAAAAAAATTTTTCTCGCTAACAAGAGTTTATTTACTACTGTGTCAGTCATTTCTTTTTAATGACAAAACAAAACAGAACAAAAACAACAACTTCTCCCTCCTGCTGGGAAGGATTTGTCCTTGTAGAAAAAAATAAATACCAATGTCACATTTTCTCATAATTAGTTAACTGAGTGAACCCAAAGCTTCAGGGAAACCTGCCATGCTCAATCCCAGGGGAGACATTACATTTTAATGGTACATCTGGAAGCTGGAGTCCTACTCCTTGTCAGAAGATAAGCTTGGCAGTGATTGATTGCCCTGTCCTATGAGTTCCCTCTGCATTTAGTGCCTATCACTTCATCATTTAAATTGCTCCTGGGGCCACCTCCAGTGCCCAGGCTGCTTCGCTGGCTCCCAGCTCTCAGATTCTGTCATCTTAGCCTGCTTATTTTACGGGCTTCCCAGAATGCCTCTGGGCCAGTGCCCTGACAGGAGGCCATCCTCCGACTAATGTCTGTTCACTTACAAAATAGTTGACTCTCTGGAGAGGAAGTGCCAATGATCTGAGTCTCCCTAAGAAGAATTAAAAGGTATACTTCTATTTTTGATCCACTTCTCCTATCCCGATACTTCCTTAATCAAGGAACAAGGATCTAATTTCCTGTCAATAGCACTCATTCTTTAAAAGGTAGAATTCTTGCAAGGTAGCTATTTCCTTAAGGAAAATCACAATAGAAAGACACGTATTATGACCAGGATAATAGAGTTGATTGAGAAAGCTTAATGTTTTTCTTTCTTTTATTTTCTATAAACTATTAATTAGCAAAATTGGATGAGTAAACTTTGCTGATGCTGCAGATGGAAACGTCTACAGATTTTTAATGGCCTTGCTAGGAAGCGCTTTTCATATTGGTCATCACAGTATGCCACTTTGCCGTGACTTTGGGTTAATGCAAAGTTGCTCGTGTTCTTTTTTGCCCCGTATTCAGTTGCTGACTAGGGAATCCCCCATTGGCTTTTTAATTAGATTCAAGTGTTGTAGTGCTCACTTTTGAGGCTCTTTCTTATCCTGGTTTAGCTCATGTTGCTTTTGTGAATTGTCTCCATTCCCTGCTCACGGATCCCTCTCCAGAACCCATGTCCCTGGTATTCACTCAGCCATACGGCTGGTATCAGCCCCTCCCATCTCTATGGCAGACCACTTCCATGGTTCTTCATTCAGGTCCCTCCTCAGTGCTCATTAATTCCCATGCCTTGGAACCACCTCCATAGATTCTAAGGACAAACAATGATGAATTTTCCTGACAACTCAAATGCCCATGAGTTCCCCTTCTCTATTCATTTACTGGTTTTTTTTTTGGTTTTTTTTTTTTGAGTGTGTTCCAATTTTTTCCCCCATGGGTGGTGTTGCCCTTATTGAACTATAAACCCCGTGAATAGAGATGTTGCCCCATTCTAGGCTATGCCCTGGCACAGAATTGAGTCCCTCTATACAAGTCTCACTGTTACATTTGCTGCAGTACGTGGTGTTGGCAAACAGAAGCTTTCAATGCACGTCTTTGAATTCCATTGTTGCCTCATTAGCATTGTTCCGCGTTGTAGAAGATAGGTTAGTCCTGGTCCTTTTCCAAAGCAATTCACTTACTAATGTGCTGAAAAGATGGCCTTTTATGGTGGTCTCACTGGGTGCGCCCCAAAGACTGTGTGAAAGGAAAGGAATAAATGACAGCATGCTTTTTCTTGGCGCCTCTTCTTTCACAAATCCTAGGAAAACAGACAATCACTGCTGATTAAAAAACAAAATAAAGCAGAACAAGCAAACAAAACAAAACAAAAACCTCTAGGCTTTCCAAAACCAGGTTCTGTTACTTTATTCAAGTCCTGACCCTACTGTTCTCTCTCATTCCCCTTTATTAACTCTCACTGTTGATTGCACCCATATAATCCTTTGATCCTTTTGGTTGCTTTGGAATGCTTTGTTGGTGATAATTATCTAATTATCTTTTTTTTTCTAATTATCTTTTGAAGCCTTATTATAGATGTGTGTGTGGGGGGGTGGGGGGTGGGGGGTGCTCTTTACTAAGATTTACCTACAGTTTTGCTTTAGATTGCTGTTGGCCTCAGAGAATACTTAAGTGAAAGTCTTTAAAACATTGCAAAATAAGAAAGTAACAGAAAAGAGAGAGGAAGGGAGGAAGGCTAACCCGGTTTGCTTTTAAATGGAGTGGAGAGGAATTCATTAAAAAGCATGGTGTATCATCAATCTCCTGGCAGTGAAGCTATCGTAGATTTCATTCCTACAGATAAGTCACTTCTGCTACAGATAAGTGCTCAAAAACGGAATTGGAAATACCTGACTTCGTCCCTGTGTGGTCGTCTATGGTGGCAGAAATGAAGAATCCAACTGTGCTCGCTTTTTGAGGTTTACTGTGTTTGAGATTTGTCACTATATGAAATGATATGATCTGGGTTACATTAGAACCCATTTAACCAAGTTGTTTTTAGACAATATGTGAGGACAGTTGTTACTCCACTTGTCTGTTTTCTACTTGACGAGAAACCCTAATATCCAATGAAACTTTGCCCCCAGTATGTTCCACCTAAGGCTTATTGTAAGGCAAGAACTGGTGGCTGGTGGCCCTGAATGACGATATCGTCCTAAGCATCTCAGCATGACCACCAGTTGCAGAATATTACACTGTGTTGTTACTTGTTCAGTTGCTTCCTAGAAAGTTAGTCCTGGCTATGTGACTTCAACCTGTGTGTTTCAGTGTCTTGGAGGCAGTTTTGGTGGGTGTGTTTTTGTTTGCCCAGGCTGTGGATCAGAGCTACTGAAGCCTGTGCTATTCCGGATAGAACGGATAGAGCTGTGAAAATATTCATCAGTCCAGCTCTTTGCCAGAATACTGAAGTCAACTAAATGCTTCCTCATTTTGCCAGCTTTCTATGTCATTCTTCATTTTCTGGGTCCATTTTGGGTGCCTCAAATTTTAGGGTGTGACTCTCTTCGCTTCATACAACGTAACTCCACAGAACACCTAGAAGAGTTCATCACTACAACACTTCCTGTCCCCAGCACTGCAACTTTGTTTTCTGCACCTTCCTTCATCAGAGCCAGAAAAGTATGGGGCGTGGGGACACCCCTAAAATTGCATCTTTCTGGGAAAGATGGGAAACGTTGGGAAGAGAGGACCTCATTTCACCACCTATGACACCATCGCACTATTTGACAGTCTACACAGCCGAACAAGGAAGGCGGTGTCTCTGGTCAGGCTTTTCCATGCTGGGTCGGCATCTTGGTTTTACTACGCATTAGCCTTGAGCAAATCAGTCAACGTCACTAAGCCTCAGTTTTTTTCATCCTTACAATGGGGATCATGACAATAATAAGACTACATGTCTAGTAGGTTTATCACAAGGATTAAATTAGATCCCATAGGTAAAACATTTAGCTCTATACTTAGCACATCGTTTGCTTGCAAATCTGAACAAAAGAAAGGGACAAAGCAGGAGAGGAAAAGTGCAAGAGAGCTGGAGAAGTTGTCAACGTCCAAAAAACAAAATGGGAGTCTATTTTTCTTATATAAATAGACCCGATAGGTCCTATTTGCATAGACTTAAGAAATTACTCAAGCCTATTGTTTTCTCAGTTTCCTGGAACTAAGCATTTCCTTCAGACTACAGCCCAATGGGCCGAGAATGCTTTGTATCATTCTGGGTAGATGGTCACATGAGCAGGGAGAGTAGGGTCAGGCAAGGAAGAAAACCTTGGTCTTAGAGACGGGAGAACCAGGTGCCTGCCCCAACTCTGCCCTTGGCAGGCTGGGTAATCTCCGGCACGTCTCTTCTCTCAGGCGTTGGTCTCTTCATCCAGTGGACTGAGCTGGCTGCCATCTAAGGCCTCTTCTGCTCTCTATCGACTCAGCCCTCTGAGCCAGGAAAGAAAACCGGGCAATGAAACACATGAGGGAAAACCCAAAAGCATCTGCAATTTTGGAAAGGTATTTTGGAGACACCTATGCGTTGCTCTCTCTGGGGCATGTGTATGGATTCCTGCAGACAAGTGCCAGTCTATTATTTCTGCTTGTGACGACAAACAGCACTGCTATTCCCACACCTCATCATGTACCCACTTTCTGAAAAGAAAGGAAACCAACTTGGCACATGTTTAAATGCTTCAGGCCGCTTTCACACTGGTAGCTTTCTTTAACAAGTAACAAAATGCATTACTGTTTCATTATGCAGCTTTCACCTTTTCTCCTGACAAAGCAAAGCCCCATGGCTTATTGAGAAGGAGATTTGTAAGCAGCCGGAATCCTCTCAGTTTTGCTCAGTCTGGTGACACTTCCAACCCCTCTTTCATCCTAGTAAGTGAAGGCAATTATTTTAGCCATTGCAAAAACTTAGACTGGTGTTTTGCAAGAAAGCATAAAGGTCATTTAAACCATACTGTTTCGGTACCTGTTTGCTGTTTCTCTGACTAGACCCCTTTCTGGGATCTTCCCTAACTAATCCTGTGGGCTTCTTATTCTCAGAAAGCATGCTCCACCTTGCCAGTCATTTTTCATCAGGCATCTGATTTCCCAGCCATCTCCCCATTCTTCTACCTGCGGTGCCCCCGCCAAAAAAAAAATGTATACACGTGACTTGTATTCATCTTTTGTTATCGGTATATATTGAGCATTACAATTTCAATACAGGTTTTTCCTTTCTTAAAATGTGTATACATTTTCTGGCACCCTCTGTATATGTTTAAGCTCCTTTTGTCTTTGAGGAAGAGGGTGATGGTCTTGGCCCAGGATATATTCTGAAAATGGAGTTGCTGAGTGATTTTCATTGACTTAAAAAAAAAAAAAATCTTTGGCCTCACATCACTCTCTGAGTGTTGGGAGATATTCTTTCAGCACCCCCTTTTTCCTCTCTTCCCGACTCACTTCTCCTCCCCCCGTTTCAGACATCTTTCCCTTTATCTGAAACTTCTTTTCACGTCTTCCTTCAGGCCTCTCTGCTGGCTGGTTTCTCTACAGAAAAGTCTCCTCGCATCTTGTCAATGCAAATCTTCCCTTTTTGAACAATTTCTTAAAACTCTCCTAGGAAATCATTCCAACATTACCCTATTTCTTTAGCAATCTACTAAAGAAATCTGTAGGGGCTACATTTGGATGTGTACGTGAACACCTGTTACTTTACAGAGATTCTTACTTTTCTTCTTAAGATTAGAAAGAAAGAATGAAGAATGAAAGTCAGTCTTCATTTTATTTCTCTTCGCAGACTGGACAGTAAAATCTGTTCTGTAATAAATATCATTGAAGATTTACTAATGTACAGAAGCCTATTCTATTTTGTATCTTTTGAGCAAGCTTCAGCACAAACCATTTACTTCGTAATTCTTGCTTCTAAGATGTGATACTGCTTAGTCAATTTAGCGTGATGCTACAGTGAAGGTTAAGAGTTACTTTTCGTTTCTCTGAAATTAAATGCTTAATTTTCCTATGCTTCCAATTCATTCTCCATATGCTGATATCATGGGGAAGAATCAAAATTAATGTTTCACTGTAAATTAACTGCAAATACAAATGGTCTTGTCTATCTTTACACTTCTAAGTGAGGGCAGGCTCCAGAAATTTGATCTTTATTTTAAATTGTGCTCTTTTGCTACGTGTGCGTTTTCCTGGTGTACGTACTCAAAAGTGACCTTTGCTATATTAACACCTCCTTGGCTTTCCTTTCTGTTCCAGTGTCGTTTGAGCTAAATCTATTCTTCTCAGTTAAAAATAAGGCTTTCATGGTACAGAGCGGTCAGTGTGCTGCTAAGCAGTGATAAGATGCTTAATATTAGTGCTTCCTGATGACCGGAAAACCCATAAACCTATCATCTCTTTGAGCTGTAGAACACATTTATTTGTCCTTGGATCCTGGCCTGAAACACCATTTCCCATGCACTCTTGATGTTTGGTTAAAACCAGTAACCATCCATCCCTTTCAGGCCCCGTCAGTTCTGCGTGCAGCTATCACTGAGTGAGATCTGAGCACACTTTGTCAACTGAAGTCCCCTTTAGAGGTCCTGAAGGCCACGGCTGCAATCCATCAAATGGATTCAAGAAGACCTATCACAGGAGGCAGGCGGTCTGACCTTGAGGGAAGGGATGTAGCCAGAGGCCCTGATGCTTTCTCTAAGAGCCTCTGTGGAAGTCATGAGATGCTGAGGCCAGCAGCATCTCCTTTCCTCCTTGGCATCTTCCTGCCACTCATCTGTGAGGCTAACAAGGGCCTTATTTATTAGTTCTTCCACTTCTCTTACCCTCTCAGGATTAGAGCTTTATCATCCAAGAGCCAGGAAATGCAAAAATAAACAAAGTTCGTCAATCTCAAGGAAATTCTCTCACTATTATGGGGATGAAGGACTTTTGGAGAACAGATTTTTTTTTTTTTTTTTAATCTCGTACATGGCTGAAGCAGTTTACAATGTACTAAGCATTTTAATAGCTATTACTGTATCCAAATGTTAAGAAGGAGAGTGTTATGTGTACGGTAATTATTTTGGGTTCATGAACTTAGGAAGATGTAATCAGGTTAAAACCCTTTACAAATATGAAAAATCCTCCCACTTGGTGGAAGCTTAACATTTATTGAACAAAAATAGTTGATGGGATTCTGTAATATTGATGCTAAAAGTGAATTTATATTTTTCTAGTTTTAACGGAATAGTTAGATATTACTTTTGAAGGTGGTGCTATATACCAAAAACGTTGACCTACTACATTCAAAGATGATAATATATCATCACTTGAGAAAATATTAATTTTGAGTTGTATAGATTCTCAAGAAGATATTGTCATGAACCTCTCTGGTCCCACTGCGACTGTTGGCACAAATTTTACACAGCTGGCTAAAAGGAACATACTATGATTGTTGAAGAGTGGGAACCCAATGGGCCCCATGACCTGTGAACTTGCCTTCACTAACACAATGCTCAAAAAATATCACTTAACCCATGAAATTGGTTTTAACCCTGATCCAATGTTTATTACTGATATTGTAGGAAGTAACATCCATTACTGCTTAGTATATGGCTCTGATTGACCCATAATATCAACATTTCTGGTCTGTTGAAATAGTTGCAATGGTGTTTCAGTGCATCCAGTAAGCACCATTAGATACCAAGAGATTTAAAAATATTGGCAAGTCCAAAATTGACTGCCAGGTTTAGCAGGAGCCAGTAAAGTTGGCTTTCTTCCATTCCCTGGAATGTCTTCCTTGATTCTGAGTTCAAAGAGTATTGAGATGAGAGCCAGTGACTCACCAGGCCACAAGTATCAACCAAGTATTTATTAAGTACTTCATGTGTTCTTGTACGATAGAGTTTTCGGTGAAAGATGGAGTCTGGATCAAACAAAGAGAAAAAAATACAATAAAAAACCTGGTCCTTGTATGTGGGGCCTAATTGCAGAGATGGGACCTAGACATATGAAACAATCAGGGAACAATTTCATAACAATGGATAAATAAGTGAGACGTTTCAGAGAGACATCTGGTCCCTGCACTGTTTATGGCGAATTCCAGTGGTGAATAAGGGAAGTGGAATTGACTGTTTCTGAAGAGAACACGTCCTGGTCCTCTGGCAGCTAGGTGGACTTTTTCTGCCAGGAGGGAACATTGGATGGGGGCTGTTTGTTTTTTCTCCAAACAGGAAACCTCTTCCCTGCGAATAGTAGCTTCAAAAGGATTGCTGCATCAGATGGAAAAAACCCATATACATTCATGCATTCAATTAGCAGGGACTAATTGAATTTGAGGATTAACTTGTCATTAGAGAGAAGTAAAACCTATTTACGTCTCCCATCTATGGTTACACACTCTAAGAGAGTCTTGTCACAGGTGGTGTTTGAATATTAGAAAAGGCTGCAGCATTTAATGGCCTTTAGATGCCACTGATGGATTAACCCCAATGATAATGAGATGATAAGATGATAATAAGATAAGTGAGATGTGTGCTCTGCACCCTCCGCTCTGTATTTCTGCGATGGAGGAGAAGCTGGTAGGCAGAGGGTGAGGGATACAGGACTAGGGTTCAGTGAGTCGTTATCCATCCTTTTCTCCACCTGCCAAGCAGTGCCTCCTCTCACATCTGATTGTTACTAAAGGGAGATTTCGGATTGAGCTTCCCATAGATAAAACTCATTCAATTCTGCCTAGTCTCCTCCTTGCCTGTCTTCTTCCTGATCCAAATAGATGGCCCGCCAGATAAGCAGTGATCAGCCATTTTTATTTTTCTGCTGAGATACTTTTGACTTAAAACAGATAGTACTGTACGCAAAATACACTCCCATACGTGACACAGGTAGCAAAGGCTATTGTGTATGGTCGTTTCCCAATGCTCACTGAAAGTCAACACCAACCCTCTGACTCAAAGCACATCACAGCACACGTGTTTGATGAGACAGGTTGTATTTTACAAAAAGAGCCACAGCATGAGACACCCACCCCACACATTCTTCTTCACTATGACTTTGACACTCTGTCCATCGAGATACGGGGTCTGTGTCCATTCTCCTCGTATGTGGCCAATCTTGAGACTACCGCAGAAGTGACACTACAGGATTTCCAAGGCAAAATGACGTCTGCTGGGCTCTCCTTGGGAAGGTTACTTTTGAAAGCCAGCCACCATTTCAAGAGGAAGCCCAAGCAGCCCATGGAAGCCCACGCAAGGAGAACCAAAGCTCCCCGCTGAAGCCAGCACCCGGTTCCCAGTCATGTGTGACCATCGTGAATGTGGGTTACTCAGTGTTCAGTGGAGCTGCCCCAACTGGTACCAGGTGGAGCGGACACAAACTTTCTGCCCACATTGCAGATTTTGAGCAAAATAAGTCAATGTTCTGTTTTAAGCCACTGTGTTTAGGGATGGTTTGCTATGCAGCTGTAGAGAACTGATATAAATGTGCATGTCATTATCAGAATAATCTTGAATCTCTTCTATATTAAAAAAAAAAAATCTCTCAGAATTTTACATATTATTCACAAAGAACTTGGCACATATCTCATTATCAATTGTCAAAACCTCCTCTAGGCCTAGATTAAAATGCAGAGGTCTTTAGAAATATTTGATTCCTCCTTTCCCTCACCTCATCTTGGACTTGTTCAGTATGACTATGTAAAATAATATTAATTACAGTCATTTTCATGAGCTGCTTCTCATTACGCCTAATTAGCACAATCACAGTGGCTCTCCATACCATGAAATATGCACTAGATTATGGTTGCTGAGTTGGGCGATTATACTAAATTCCATTTTGGGGATCTAAGCCGTCACAGTTTGCTGCTCATGTACCATGGCTGACTGCCCACAAAGTAGAAAAATTGGACAGAATGCTTCTGCTAAGGAAAAGCTCTGCAGGGATATGTATGTCAGAGAAGAGGGCGCTTGGGCAGCTAGCAGTTGCAAGCTCTCCAGTGGCTAAGCAATAAGTAACTTGGAATAAAGGAAAAGTATGCAGACTCCAGTGATGATTAGGTCAAGGGAATTGTGACAACATTTGCTCTGGGCATGCTCACTAGTCATTGTCTCCTTTGGCATAAAAAGAGGTGCTCTTAGAGCCATAAATTGACTCGACTCCATTTTGTATGTGACGCATTTCGTGACATTTTTATTTGGGGTCATTTGTTTTAACCTTTGTCCACCCTGCTTCAAGTTAAACCAAGGAGAAATTGCATGGTGGAAAGAACTCTGACTGAGAGGTTAGAAACAATAACATAAAAGGACATTAAAAGAAATAAAACATAAACAAAAGTCCCTCTGTTTGTAAGCTGGATTCTAACTATCTGTGTGACCTTGGAAAAGTCAGGTCATTTCTCAAGACCCCGTTTCCTAATCTATGAAAGGAGAGGGTTAGACTAAGGCCAAATGTGGCTCTGGAATATGGAATATGACTACTTCTGAAGGGGTAGCTTTAGGTTGTGATTCTTACTTTGCAAGAAAATATTTAGGAATAAAACGTATGCAGAACTTGGCAAAATCAAATACATGTTTATGATTCTCAGTGAATCAACTGATTTCCCCCCTTCAGTCTCCTCAAGTCTCTCTTTGCTCAACAGTTTTTGTTTTTCACTTTTAATTTTTTTTCCAAATTAAAAAAAATAAAAAAAGATTTAGATGACGCCTATCTTTAGGAGAAGACAAATAATTTGGCAAAATAATATAAATTTAGGAATGAAAAGATGACTGAATCCGAATGATTAAGCTTTTTTAATAGATATAAGTGCTCAGACTTGCAACTCTATTTTATATACATAATAATGTTATTCCAATTGATGTATTCAGAATTATAAACACACGTGTGGCTTTGCCAAGTTCTATATACTTCATGTTCTTAAATATTTTCATCTGCAAAGCACGAATCATAAACGTAAACTCTTCCTATGGAAGTAGTCATATGCCAAATTCTAGAACTGTAGTTGGCCTTAGTCTAACTTTCTCATTTCATAAATGCAAAATGGTTCTTTCTATGTATAACGGCGTTCAAAACATCCGTATTTCACAGTATTCTGCACAGGAGACTGTAATAGTCAGATTCTCTGTTCCTTGAGTTTATTTTCAAGGCAGAGTCTCAAAAGACCTGATTTTAGCTTCATTTTCCTAATAAGAGACCCAAAGCTTCTTGCCCAAGGTTACAGCTAGTAAATGGTACTCGTGGGACTTAAACTTGGGCAGTCTGACCCTAGACTCATTTACAATATATCCCCTCCTACTTTGGACTTCTTGCCAAAATGTCAGTGCCCTGAGAAGATGGTGTTTACTTTGGACAGTTCTATCCCCAGATCCTTGAACACAGCCTGGCATGGCGGGAGCAGGCAAACCAGCCAATGTTTCCTGGACTGTTCCCTCCCTATCCCAAATCCAGGTGAAAGCAGCCATTTTTTCTTTCCCTGCACAGATGTCTGAGGACTGTTCAGAATCCAGGCCTCAGGAGGAGAGACTGAGAAGGAAGACGGTGATTCCTTCCTGGCAGTGCTGACTTCTCAGTTCCAGCTTTCTGTCTCAGGATGTTTACTGAACAGCAATTTTTTGGAAGGCATCGATAGACTGAAGGAAAAACAAATCCTTTTCATGGGAACTAATGATTCACTATCCACCTCTAAAGATGACAAACTTCTCAGTTCTCTACCCCCTTACTTTCCTGTCTCACTACATAAGTGTATGTGATTTAATTGTCCAGGAAACTTATTATTCATCTACTCCGTAACCTTTACGTCCCTTTCACAATTTGACGTTCTGTGGTTCTTTCAAATGGAGAGCATTGCTTCTTCAGTATGAAGGAGTTTTACAAAAGGCAAGAAGGCACGCTCAGAGCTGAAGAAGTAATAAGGGCTAATACTGGCATCATAACAACTCATTATTTGTCTTTAAGTTTGATCTTTCAGAAGGTTATTATCTGGAGTTGAAGACTAATGGAGTCAAGCTCTCTTGATGCAGAGGAAATCTTAAACAACATTGTTTGGAGGGAGGGACGTTAATCAGGAGAAAGAAGTGGGCTTCAAGCCTAATAATGTTTGCATAATAGCTACCCTTGGGTGTATTGCTTGACTTAAAAATAAATATTCATGCTCTCCATCTCCAGTACAATTGGAAATTATTTGTGGTTATGATTCAGTTATATGATCAACACAACTTGTCCGTGGGACTTAAGACTGGCAGGCTGTTGGAAATGAACGAACATAAATCACAATGCTTGTGAATGAGTCTGGAGTAGAAATTAAAAGAGGCTATAATGGGGGCGATCTGGAGGAAATGATCTGGGAGCAGCTCCTAACTCTGTTTCTAGGAGGGGAGGAGCAGAATGCTTAAGGACGTGATACGTTACCCTGGTTTACTCTTAACTTTTCAATAGCTCGTCATCACCTGCAGGAGAAAAATCCAGGTGCCTTACCTGTACATAAGAGGTGCTCACTGGAGTGGTCCCTGCAACTTTGCTGCACCTCACCTGAGAGCACTCTCCTCCACCCCAGATGCGATAATAGACAGCTCTTTGCAGCTTCCCTCAGACACCATGACTTTGAACGTCTGTGTTTTTGTTCACATCCTACCTTCATCTTGCAAGGATTTCAGGCCGTCTTTGTTAATTTATCCCACCTATCATGGAAAAGTTGGCTTAAGCTTTTCCTTCTCCAAGAAACAGTTTTTGAACTCCACAATTTAGGGGATAAAATTTCCCCCAGTTTCCCTCCTTCTCTTTTTCTTCCTTCCTTCCTTCCTTCCTTCCTCCCTCCCTCCCTCCCTCCCTCCCTCCCTCCCTTCCTCCCTCCCTCCCTTGTCTTAATTTATTACTTACATGCACCAAATTTTATTACACAGTGCTTGAAATGAATGAATTCATTTTTCTCTCTCCTTTATTCTTACATTCTCTCTCTCTCTTTTTCTTTATTTTCTAGGAAAAATTGTAATATAATTTTGAAAACATAGGCTCTATGCTATGTTGTACTTCTGTGTGTGAATTTCAAACTCAGCGTTAACTGCCTCCTTGGGCAATTTCCCTAACCTTATTTCTTTCTTAATTCGGATTTCTACTTTAGTGAAGAGGACATCCTGTAGCATAAAAGTCCAAACTGATTTCTTCTCCCAGACCTGCAGTTGCTAATATTTTCTCCTGCCTCTCCCTCTCTGCCCTCTGGTATAAGGTTTACATCTTGGAGTTAAACCCCGTCTCGTGGCCTCTTTGGCTGGACCTCCATCTGAGGGGGTCTGTATTAACAGAGAGGTGTCTGCTTGACTTCACACACCAGTTTCCCTATTGCTTGCTCCCTCTGACGTGTCCATCTGTCTTTTTCATGTACAGTCCCAAAAGGACTGAAAACTACCCTTTCTGGTAATATATCTATTTATAAAACTTCTTGTTTTATTCTTACTGCAGTGAGATGAGCAGGACACTGGTTAACTTTATTTTACAAATAAGAAATTGGTTTAAAAATAATCTGTGACTTCTTCCCTTGATGTGTCTGGTAAATTCCAGAGATTAGAATTACACTCCAAGTCAGTGCCTTTTCACAACACCATAAGCTCGATAACCTATGGAGACTATTTTCTTCTGTTTTCTCTCGGCCTCACAGGGCCTCATAGGGCACTGACAGAGACCTGGAATGGACACAGGGGCCTCCATCATGGTGACAGTCGGGCCACTACTGGCTCTGTGCCCCAAGAGAGTCACTTTACTCTGAACCCCAGTGTCTCCACTTATAATGTGAAGAGCGAGACACGTGTTTTCATAGGTTCTTTTGACACATCACATTTTATTAATTCCCTTTCTGTTATTTTTATTTCTCTCTTCTTATGATTCTTTTCCTCTCTTAGCTTTCTTTTCAAGCAGTTCAACAACTACCTGTTGGGCATTGACAAGGTACAAAGCATTGTCCCAAATGTACAAAGCACCTCCAAAGGGAGATGAAAAGAGTATTGCTTACAGCTTGTTCTGGAAAGGAAACATTCTTCCCTCACTTTCCTGTTCTCCCTGTTACCCTATTCTTCCTTCATCCTTCTTTCCCCCATGCTCAAGCAGCCCTCATGTCCACAGGTTTTCAAGGCTTCTGCTTTGGTCAGGGAGGAAGAGGCAGGAGAAAATACCAGCAACTGCAAGTCTGGGAGAACAAATCAGTTCGGACTTTTAGGCCACAGGATGTTCTCTTCACTGAAGTAGAAATCCATATTAGGAAAGAAAGAAGGTTAGGGAAATTGCCTGAGGGGGGCAAATAAAGCTGAGCTGGAGGGAAAGCACTGAGTCCTGGGCCAGGGATACCCATGATCCTTTGCATCTGGTGCCGCACGGCTCCTAGGTGCTCCATAAAAAAGCTTGGGGGGCTCTGCTCAGGGAGACAAGGGCTCCAGGTATTTTGATGCGTGATACGGCATTTTTGGCTAACTACGTGAGAGACTACTCAAACGATAATACAATGATGCTTTGAAAAATAAATTGTTTTCTTCTAAACTTCTGTGACATGAAAGCCTGAACTACATCTATTTGTTGTGTAGTTTTAGAATCTAGGTGTTGATTTTTTGAAAGGAACCATTTCCAGCCCAATGCATATGACCCCTTTCGGAGCCGTCGTCATTAGCCACTTAAATGTTCTTTCCCCCTTTTTTCAGTCATATTTTCTCATTCCTTCTTCTACACCCCTCGTGGCATGCACACAAACTTCTGTTTCATCCCCCAAGGCTACACATTCTTACAATCAGTTTAGGTTACCTCAGATTCTTAGAGTTCTTTCCATAAGAGTCACCAGTGAATTAGATGCTAAACACATTTAATTCAGAACATCATTAAAACACACTTGTTTCTTCTTCACTGTCTCTGGTCCTCTTCATTTCTGTAGCAGAAGGTATTTATTTATCATTGCAAAACACACACACACACACACACACACACACACACACACACAAAATGGCTGGTTATTTTTTTTGAACCACAAGAGGACAAAGTGGAAGGAACCGAAAAGAAGGGAGCAAAACCAATCACGATAGGTAACTACTCTGCATCGGTGGATGGGTTAGGAGCATTTATATGATTTCGTGATTCCTTTCAGCAGCCCTGTAAGATTTAGACTTGCTGTTTTACAGATGTGGAAACTGAGGCTCAGAGGGGCTAAATGATTTGCCCAGTATTCCACAGCTTGTAAGTGTCAGAGTTAGGATTGGAACCCAATCTGTGCTACTCCAGATTTCACCTGCTCTTTGCTGTCCCAGGGCCTGAGGGAGCCCAGGTAGGCTCTAGAAGGATAGAGGGGATGGGGTACCTGGGTAGGAAAGGGCTGGAGAGAAGGCCTTAGTCTGTTCTAAGATTCAACCTTTGGCATGCTTCTCCTTCCCTGCCCCCGCCCCAAATGCAGACTATTTCTGCAAACTATGGAGCCAGCCCTTTGTGATAATTTTAATGAGAGGGTCTTCTACTAATGGGACATCTCTCTTTTGTCTTTCACAGCAATTTTGCAGGCAGTAATAGCTGGTGATCTTATGAAGGTAAGATATCTTCCTACCAAAACTTTTGGTGATTCTTTAAGAATTTTAAGTCAACATCATTTCCCACCAAATTTTCATGATCCCATATATCATTACCAAGCCCCTGCCTGTGCTGACTGAGTAGAAAGAGGAGGGATACTCTTGAGAACTGAACAGAGAGGGTGGGCGGAGTCCTCACAGCATTGCCACGTTTCCGAACCACAAAGGATCTCTGCAAGAGCATCAAGCAATTTTTCTTGACTCATTAAAACAGCTGCAGGCCCCCAGGACACAATGCCCACAGTGCCCCGAATTCCTGCTCCTAGAAGCTGATATTGGAAGTTGAGAGATTTCTTTCCAGACAAGTCTTGAAATGAATGCATCTGTAAGAATTACCTGGACAATACCCAGAGATACATTCTCCAGGCCAGAGCCTGTGTCTTCCCACATTATTATAGTTTTGTATTTTGGAGATCACAGTCAATCAAAAGAAGATACTCCGTCTGATCTCCCTTGAACCTTTTAATTTGTGCTTATGTTTTCTGGTGTATTTTAGTTCAGAAGGAAGGGAGTCATCACTGATACTTCTAGAGGGAATGCAAATCCTGAAGGCAGGCTGCCTAGGTCCAGATCTTGGCTCTGCCACTCACTATATGTGTAACTTGGTATAATTATTTAATTCTCTCTGTGCCTCAGTTTCTTCATCTGTGAACTGGAATAGTAATATTGCCCGTCTCTTTGCTTTGGTGTGAGGATTGAATGTGCTCGTGCATGTAAAGCTCTTAAAACTGTTCCTATTACATAGAAGGGACTCTAAAATGTTAGTAATTTTATGACTACAATGTTAGTCTGTGTTTTGTTTTTAATAGCTTAACATAGTGGAGGTACATATATGCAGATAAACATAGAGGAGGTGCACATGTATAGTACAGTCTGCGACTATTCTGAAAGCTGTATTTGCTCGCGCGTCCTTTTCAGGCATCGGGACTTATGATTGCCCAGATATGCCTGAATAACGCCCCCGGCCACAGATCTCTGTAATATCAGCCATTGCTCGGGAGCAGAAGCTATGCCTCCCCCATCAGTCTGTAGACCATGCGCCATTGCAGATCAGGAAACCAAAAACCTCAAAAAAAAAGCTGAGAAGCACTGCCCTTTCTACACTCTTCTTGAAGCACCTCTGTTGAAGCAGCTGAGAGGCTTCTGTGCTTCATTTTTAACAGAAAACCGATGGTGAGAAAGTTGCCAGCATCTTCATAAGCTGTCATATTTAGACACAGAATCCTGGAAATGGTGCCCGTGCCACTGTCCAGATCATAGTGTTACTAGGAGTTGGTACTCACCAGAGAAGAGGGTTCTCTGAGCAGCACACCTGTGAGTTCAATGCCATTTCCCAGCAGTGAGTTAAACCCACACTATCCTATACTCCCGGCAAAGCCTTCTGTGAGATTCTGTGACATAAAGACATGAGCAAGACCTTATCCCTGCCCCTGCAGAGCTTCTAAGCCAGAACATTGTGTGCACCACATCTGAAACCTTTTCATTTTATTTTGTACATGCTTTTAGTCTAGGCAACACATTTTCAAGGTCCCTGGGTATATTACCACAGTTTTGTTCTGTTGTTGTTTTGTTTGTTTGTACTTAATGGAGAATTATTTGCGCTCTAGGAAATCACTATATTCCGCCAGTTGTCTTCTTCCATTCTCTGTTGCAATTATTTCCTAACTGGCCAAGAAATGACATAATGACCCCTTATTTACTGGGAGATGAAACATAGGGGCTTAGGGGTTGTTGGTTTTTTCACTCTTTCCCTTTCTTGTTTCTATCTTTTCCTTTCCAAGTATTTTTCTTCCCCTTTTCTTCTTCTCCATCTTTTTTCATTTTTGTATTTCATGTAGAAAGCAAAATGAATATTAAACTGGTTGTGTGTGTGTGTGTGTGTGAGAGAGAGAGAGAGAGAGAGAGAGAGAGTTCCAGTGAGCAGAGAGCAGGACACCGCAGGAGCCCCCAGTGTGAGGCTGGCATGAGTAGGTCCTGTACAGCAGGGCTGCGCACGAGTCGGATGCCCATGGATGGACTACATGTTCACAGTGGCGAAAATCACCAAGGAAAGTCAAATTCAAGGCAGCTGATGGATTGGGTCTGTGCTGCTCGTTGAGCCCGAATCCTGCGGGGATCTGCCTCCGAAAAAGGGAGTGTCCCTGTGCGACAATGCAGTTAAACAGAACAGGGTTCTCTTAGATTTTTGTGGAAAACTCACAGTTACTTCTTCCTGTCCTTTCGCCCAGTTTAGGGGTGAAAGCCCCCCTATGTTCCTTATTTCCATTCAACTACTCCTTTTTGATGGGTTCTAGAAAGTCTCCCGTGACTCGTTTTCCATTCCCTTCATCACACTTTCTGGGTACCCTGTGCTAACCCCTCCACGGTCCTCTCCCTCCCTGTGTAATTTGCATGTCTGTCTCCTCCATGGACTGGGAAGTCTTGGAAGCCACTGACTCAGTCATCTTCATCTTTGTTGCTTGGCATCTGACACGTGGCACTTCTATGGTAGCATCTGAGCAAAAGCATGAACTATGCTTTACTGTCTTTGACCTTTGGAGATGCATCATTTGTTGATAATGTAGTGCCATCTACCTTCTTGGTGGCGGACACATCCCTTTTGCTTCTTACCTGCTGGGTTACCTGCTTCTTATTTGTCCTAAAACTACCCTTTGGAAGCTCCAGAAGGCTCTTCTTGTGTTGGGACATACTCCAGTTTGGAGAAGAGGGACCATTTACACTTTCTATGTTTAATGTTTCACTTAGACCCTATCGTCATCTAGTCACCTTATTCTCAGGCTGCAAAATCTTTTGCTTCTCTTCTGGCCTCTTCTCATAGGTGTTCGAGGTTTCTACCACTCCATTCTCTGAATCCCTTCGGTTCTCCCATGGATCATCTCTAGCCTTGTTGGGTGGGTGTGGGATGTCTAACAGAAGGCATGCAGGCTGGGCTGCAGCTCTGGATGGAGAAGGGAGGCATGCATGCGCGTGCTTGTGTGTGCTTGTGTGTGTGCCGTGTGCAGTGTGCTGTGTGCTGTGTGCAGTGATCTGATGCGGAAACAGGGAAGCAACTCCTGTCTTTGGTAGCTAGGTTCACTAGGGATTGAAGGAAAAACTAGAGGACGGGAGAGGAGCATAGCTACCAGACACCCAGCCAGTCCTGCCAATCGCCGTAATTATTCTTGAACTCAAGAAAAAGCTGAGCCAACAAAAGAAAGCTTTGATTCTCTTTACCCTCCACTCCCTTGGGACAGGGACCAGTGCCCAGAAAAGAAAAGACAAAAATAAATAAATAAATGTATGTATATTAAATAAATAAACAAATAAAACAGAAAAAGAAATTGGTAGCTCAGTATCCTTAGGCTGTTCAACACCCATAGACCTTCCCCGGAGTTAGTGAGACACTGGCCATGTCTTTGAGTGATAACACAATTGAGGGAGCTTACTTCATCTCGCTGACTTTTCTCTGAGACTGGAAACATTGGCGGTTTGCTACGTTACTCTTATTTTATCACTGGTTAGCTGTTTTCCCTTGTTCCAGACTCTGCCTGAGCTCCTTTCCATATGTCTCTTTTTCAGCTAATAGAAAGCTATAAAAATGGAGGCAGTCTGCTAATTCAGGGACCAGACCACTGTTCACTCCTTCACCACGCAGCTAAAACCGGCAACGGGGAGATTGTGAAATACATCCTCGACCACGGTGAGTAGACGCAGTGACCCCAGGATCACTTATCCGTGAAATAGACCAAACTTTCTAAGTCGACTTTCATCCAGCATGGTGGGACTGGCTCTCCAACTTTTGGCTGACTCTCCTGGCTTATTTGAGGTAACTGAGATTGCAGACCACCGACCCCTGTGGGTAACCTTAACCAATCGATTCATAGAAATAATTTTCATATCAAGGTCTCTGCAGGGTGTTTGGATGCTGGGTAATTGCGAAGTAAAAGACGGGCATGATATGCCTCATTGTTTGGGGAAGGGCCAATGTGTTTTGGGAAGTTAACTGGTTGGGACCAGGTACCTAATCCGTATTCAGAGCTGATTATTCGGAGGATTGATGAGTGTATTTTTTTCCATCTTTCTGGTCATTTATTTTTGTTTGACTCTCATTCGTCTTTTCAATTCAAGTCACACTTGATTCTCCTGGGAAATGTCTGGTAGTCTTCTGTCCTCTGCGACGGCCATGCTCCCCTCCTAGGCAGCCTCCTACCTGGTTTTCTAATTTGGTGTTAGGACATTTGCTGGAAGTAAAGTTCCCTTTCGCATCCGAATACCAAGTCTTGACCATTACTTTCAGCTTCCCATGTTTACTTATGGTGTTTCTAGGATGAAAAAAGGCAGGAAGCAAGGTGGGAGGGGTGAGATCTGCCTGACTTGGCTGTTTTTGAGGGAGAAGGAGAGGAATAGTCGCCAGCTCTGACAGAGATCCTGGAAGATTTTCTGTGAGCCTGTGGCCTACCCTCTTTGCATCCAAATTCGGGCTGCAAATGATAAATACATTAGTAGACATTCACATTCCTTTTTGCTCCTCTTTTTATTCAGCAGATGTCTTATTCATTCGTTCATTTATTCATTTATTCATTCATTTGTTCAATAAACAAATATTTGTGGGAGACCAGCACACATACAAAACAAAATACCGTCACTGTTTTCAAGCAATTGCAGGCTAAAGAAAAAAAAATAATCATATGCATAATTAAATTTAAAACAGTTGTAGATAGATGTTTGAATTCCTATGGTAAAGCCACAAATAAATAACACAGCTACCATTTTTTAGCACATGTTATAAGCCAGATGTTTAGACTAGACACATCGTATTATTGAAACTTTACAAGGACCTAGTGTGTTAGGTATTAGACTGTCAGTCACATTAGACTCTCCTGCTTTGTCTCCAATACCTGCCCACCATGAAGAGTTTGCTTGTATCCTTGGCCTGAATTAAGGTAGAAAAAATGGCTTAGGAAAAGAAAAGGGGTTAAAATAAGATGGTGGTCACGAGAGGATTTCTTTCCCCCTTGTAGTCTGGGTTGGGTAATTGCAAGCCTGACTGCTGTGGGAAGTCTAGGCAGGTAAGCTGTATTCTTGGTGCTGTGTCTGGGACAGGTAGCATTCCATCTCCTGCTACCCTGACCATTCTATCCCCACAGTTAAAAACATTCCTCTTTGGGCAAGATTTGCGAAAGCAATGGTGTCATAATTTCTGTTTGCCTCCTACACACACACACACACACACACACACACACACACACACACACACAGTGTGAGAGGCAGAACCGGATGTTAAACCCCAGCCCCAAAAACATGCATAAAGTCACAAAGCTTCTATGGTTAATTTTCCCATGTTGGAAACCATCTCAGGATTTCTACCACACAAAGTTCGGCTGAGCTTTAGACCTACGCTGTTTCCCTGCTGGTTGCCATCCTCTTGCTCCTTCTCAGTCCTTTCTTCCTAGTTTGCCTTTAGCCAATGAGACTGAGTGCTTGGCCAATGAGACTGCAGTGCTAAGGTCTGCAGACCTTAGGCTGTTTATATCCACATGCCATCTCGGGATTTGGGTGAGCCACTGATATCTATGTGAGTGATAACAGTTTAGGAACCCTCTCTCCTGTCCCTCTTTTAACCTCTCCAGAAGAGCTAGCATTTTCCCCTACTTCCAGGATCCTCTCTGTATCAGTCACTTATTGGTGTCTCACTCAGCCTCACTCACAAGGCTGTAGTGAGCTGCAGTTTTGACTGAGTCTGTATTAAAGATGGATGCTTCCATCTTTCCCCAGAGGTGTGGGGATCTCCGCTGGGGTGGCTGGAATGGCTGGGACACCTGAGCCTTTCTCTGCATTTCGTCTTTTATCCCAGGTTTCTCCACAGCATGATGGTCCTAGAGTCCAGTAGGGCGAGAGTGGAAGCTTCCGGATGTCCTGAGGCCAGGTTGAAAAGTTCTGTATCCTCTCTGCAGCATTCTGTTAGCTAAAACAAGGCACAGAGCCGGCCTCACTCAAGGGATGGGGAAATAGACCCCACCACTTGGTGGAAAGAGCTGCAAATAATTGATGGCTGTATTTCATGTACCACCCTCCCTTACTTTCCATTTTCTTCAACTGAAAATGATGACCGCACCCTCTCAATACCTTGAATACTGACTTACCTAAACACCTCTGGAGCTCCGCTCTTATATTTCCCTTTGTTCTGAGTCCTATGGTTGCTTAGCAACAGTCATTGTTTAACTTTGCAAGTTCATAAATAAGGACAGTCCCTCCCAGCCCCACGTCTCTTTTTTTTTTTTGCATAAGTATGTCCCATGCAAAATGTGGGACATACACTAAAAACAAAACCCAAAAACTCTCTCCTCAGTTGAGCCTCTCCGGAAACATCAGTGATACGGCCTGAGATGGTATTACTCAAACACTGTAGATTTTCACTCCCCTCCACTACTTCTTTTTCCACAGCCTAAAGTAATAGCGCCTCTAAAAGCCCCTGCAACCCAAGCTCACAGGGCCTGGAGTTTCTAACCCCCAGTATAGATTGATATACACGTAATTTACCTGGAATGAAATCCAGTGGGCATGTTAGTATCTTAGTGCTTTGACCAAAGCCAGACTTTCCAATACTAACGTGGTTTCTCTTCACCCCGCCCCCCCCCCCAGTGTCTTTTGCAAAGAGTGCATCAATCACATGATAGTTTTCTCTGTCCAAAAGGAAGGACACCAAAGAGTTGATTAATTTCTTGGAGGGGAGGTACTTATTTTTGCAGGGTTTTTCTTTTTTTTTGTTCTTGTTAGATTTTGTAAATCAGTTGGTTTAATATATATGCTCATGAGAAAAAAAAATCTCAGATTCCTGTACTCACCCTAAGTTCACTCACAGGTAAATGAGCATTTCCCTTAGTCACAGAGGGCACCCTCCACCCCACCTGTCTCATCAGGATCTCTGATTGGCCAGTAGATACCTGAGAAAAAGACTGTGGAGACAGAGAAGCACAATCCAGCTCTTCTGTCTGAAAAGACAATCTTGTTATGCGCTACAGTCCAGGGCTCACTGCCTGTTTGATAGGTGGCAATTTGTAAACTTCTAGTGCTATGGTCAGATAATGGAAACTAAATTGCAGTTGATTTTTATTGAAATTAGCATTTATCAATCTGATATGCATTGCCAATTTCATGCTTAACATTGATCTCATCGTTTCTATTTATTCAGGAATATGTATATCAAATCTTTTGACATAATCAACCTAATTCTCTAGGTTCTTTAAGAGCTAAGCACTTCAGCTCCACCGTTTTTATTGTTTGTTTTCATATCTTTAGTTGCTGATACAATTTATATTAACCTGTGCACTTTGGGATTGAAACTATCTTTGCAGAACCATTCATCGCTCTTTTTAATATTTATTTTAAATCAATAGAAACCTCTTTAAATTATAGTGCTCTCGAAGTCGAGGACAAATACATGGAAAACATGACCCTTTCTTACTCTTTAATCATCTCAATGTCATCTCCACTCAGAGAAAGAGTCTCTCCTAATTTAATAATGATCGATGAAGACTCTGGGATTCCCCTGGTCTGACAAGGAAAATAGCCTTTTCCCGGAGGCCTCCAGGAGGCCTCTATTTGGGGATGTATCCCAGACAATGGCATTGTACTTATACATTAGCATCCAATTTATGGTAGATAGGTCTGATCGGTTTGAATTCACGTAAGTGAAAGAATTTTGTACACTGTGCCAAAGATCAAGAGGGACATATCTCCTAATCTCGAATGCTGCACACCTCTGGAAGTTATAGTTTTTTTTTTATTTTTTAAAAAAATTGGTTTAAGTCTTTCCCTGTGGCTTCGTATGATACAAATACTAAAGACCTGACTGTAAAGATGGCTTTATGACAAGGATTCTGAGAAATCAGGGGCCCTTTTCAAGGTGCTTGACGGGAAATTGTATGTGACTTGTTTCCTTTCTGTGTCCTTAGTCCCCAGCAGGCCCCTCTCTCCCCAATGCTGTGCCCTCTTCATTGGACATGTGTGGTGAGCAGTGGGGGTCCCCAGTCAGGAGGATACTCCCTGAACAGGGGTCCTGAGAGATTATGCTCCCAGACACGACATTCGGCAATGTATTTCTCTTCTAAAGGCTCTTTTTAAACTGAGCTGGGGGGTGGAGGGTTGGGGGACAGGAGCTGTCTGGTATGTTCTGGAAAGCCACAGGACGCTTGAATTGTTTTCCTCCTGCGTCTTCTCGGGGACATCTTGTCTCAAATTCACAACATGCTGCTTTCCTTTATGAAAAAGTGGAATTTGGGCATTGGGAGGGTCGAAAAGAGAATGGAAGTGGAGGAGAGCTAACAATTCTGCAGGGACAGGGTGGAGAGAGAAGGATGCCCAGGGAATCCAGCTGAGATTCCCCGTAGGTTCCTGCTTTTCAGCTCCTTTCAACCATCTTTTTTACCCACTCCCTCCTCCCTCATTTTTCCCTCCAAGAGACTTTTGTGTTATTTGTCTTTTACCACCCTGCACATTTTTTGCTCTTTTGTTTTTATTCTCCCCACTCCCACCCTTTGGCCCCCTACCGTGTTTCCTGATAGAAATCTCACTCATGCATTTCCTTTTTGATTTCAATGGCTTATTTTGTCTTTCCTTTTTTTTTCTGCCTTCAGTCTTTCTTTTCTTTTTTTTTTTTCCTTACCCCCCTTTTTCTGCCTCTGGTCCCCAGAGAAACGACCACCATCCCGCTGGGACAGGATGACGGTGCTGTAGGAGTTCCCAGTGCCAGCGCTCCCCACATCTGTGCAGCTTTTGTCCTGGGCCACAGGATGATTTGGAATGCTCTGCTGGCAGCGTCAGGGAGACTAATGGGAAATGAGATCTGGAGCGAGAGAGGCCATGGGGAGGTGGAAGGAATAGCAAAGGGGATTTGGATGCGTTGGTGTGGGAAGCAAATGAAAGGACGCATGTGGCATATCAGATAGAAAAAAGGACAATATTGATAAAGGTGCCCCAGAAGAACTGGGGTATCTGATGGAAGAGCCTATGGAAGGAATGCTGGCCAGCGGAGAAAGGCTTGACTCCTGAACACACTGTGCTCTTTCTTCTGTTGGGAGATTTGCGAAGTTTTATTTCCTTTTGTAGTCTCTGGGCTTCGCCCGAATACTGATGTGTATATCCCCTTAATGTATTTTCCATTCTCTTATTTTTCAGACCATTTCCCCATATAGCACAGTCTTTTGAATCCATGTTCCATTTATAGAAATTTCTCTGAGAAAAAAACAGGACGTTGGCTGGCTCCACGTTGATTTTAAATGCCTTCAATTCATTCATTCACTTATAACATTAATTCTGTCCCAAACACTTTTGAGGAAAAAAAAATGTTATAGTAATAATCACTGCTAATCTTGATTATTGAAAGTGCTTTATATGTATGAACACATTTAATTCTTACAACAACCCTACACAATAAGTTCTCTTATCTCTATTTGACAGGTGGTGAAAACTGAAGCATAGTGAAGTTGGTTTACTTGCCAAACTCATAAATAAGATACAGGATCTGCCCTCTGTATCCCTAAAACCCAGCAAAGGGAAATGATAAACATGCAAAAACAACTGGAGTGCAGGGGGTCCGATATGTGTAGCACACGCAGGGTTCTAGTGACAGTTGGTATAGGGCTGTGGAAAGGCAGTGACTTTTATGAGGAAACTCCAGTTTCCAGGAAACTGAAGCTTTTATGAGGAAATTTGTACCCAGATCCCTTCGATAGGGATTTAAGGGTTACTTTCTGGTGCAGGTCAGCTACAGAATGGAGTATGGACATCGTATTAAACCCTGGGAGGGACAGAGAGTCCAGGCTTCCTTTTATCTTCAGGGAACAATTGTGAGTTCTACTGATAATTTAATGGTATTCCTCCAAGTTCCTTAGGGGAGATGGTGTGGTATCCACAATCAGAACATATGTTTACGTAAAATACAAAATAAACGCCAAACCCACAAGCTCCCTATTGATGTATATTGAAAGAATTCCATTATCTTTATTTTCTCTCTCTTTTTTCCTGTTCTCTCCCTTAATTGACCCAAATTAACATTCCCAAAACCACAAATGTTCTTTTTATATACTTTTTCTTTCAAGAGAATTTTTGTGGTCTTCGTTGATTATTTTCCTCGTTTCTCTGGCCACCCCCTTCCCCCCTCCCTTCGAATCTTGTACCAATGCGACTAATGCATACAGCATTCTATGAAACAGCATTATGTACGATTAACAACAGTTCCCATTGGGTCGCTGAAGATATAACTAGGGAAGGAAACTACAGCTTCATCTTAGGCGGCACCTGGCACTCAGCCTCCTTCTTATTTCCTCCTCTGCAACCCCTTCTTGCTGGCACTATGCAAGCAGTTATTTTAAGTTATAAAAATTATTAGAAAATGTACCTGTACTAGTCAAAAGAGCTCCCCACTCCTACCAGTAGTCAGCCAGCTGCCACCCTTTCCTCTTCATGGGCTATTTGCCTGTTCAAAATGTCTGCTATTTTGTGATGATGTGTGTTGAGGGAAAGATGAGGAAAGTTTGGGTTAATGAAGTCCTTCATTCCAGAGCCATTGATGAAACCTCGAACTGGAGTTTCTGTAGCTATTAATTAAGAGCAAAAGTGTCTTGTTTTAATATCAGCTCCTCTTTCTTGCGTGTCTCTGTCAGCTGCAGCGGAGAAAAGGAGAGACGGGGGGAAACGATGCATTGCTACAGGCAGGCCTGACTCATGCACTGGGTAATGAGCTCTGGAGTCATTCTTGTCAGAAATTTGAGGAACAAGGTCCTTTCTCTTCGTTGTCCCCACTGCCAGAGTGTCAAACCATTGCCATTTTAGCACAGATTACACTGCTCAGGGCCCTTGCACTGCATGGACCCACCCCAGGGGCTGCTCTGAGGGTATGGAATGACAGTGCTGAATAAAGGAGGAAGTGAGCAAGGCCTCGTTGCCGAAATATTTGTCCAAATAGCAGGAATGATGGGAACAGAACTACTAGTGAGGCCATGCTGTTTGGGTTCACAGAATGCCTTTCAAAATGAGTGGCCTGAAAGGTTTTCTGAAGGTGGCAGGAGGTCTGTAAAAGGAACACTGGGCACGTAAGCCTTCTTGGTCTGTTTTTGTAGAGAATGTCGTGTCAGCTATTGAAGAGGCCTAGAGTACTTTGTTCTTATGACAGATAATTTGAGTCAACAAGTGGCGTCACATGTGAGTGGGAAGAAAGTGGCCCTTTTTTTCGAGCGTCTCCTTCCTTGACTGATGTTCCAATATCTTGATTTCGTATAACCTGCTGTGTTGTGTCAGAGAATAGAACGCTTCATAATACCTAAACTTCAGGCATTGCGTGTGTGTGCCAGCTGCTGTTTTAAGCACATAACTTTCATTAGCTTATGAAACTTCACAACAATTTTCTTAGATAAATATTATTATCAGTGTGACTTTACATATCTGACAATCAAGGGTCTCAGAGATTAAATGAACTTGCCCATGACCTAGCAAGTGGCAGTTTGAGCTGGACTTTTAAACCAACGAGGTTCATCTCGGAAACCCTCACTCCTAACCACAGCACTATAATGCTTTGAATGTCTTTGGGGGTGTGCGTGGGAGTAGAGAGGGGTTGTCATTCATGTTTTCTTAGACCCACAGGACTAAAGAACAAAATGAATGAGTTAAATCTTTGTTGATTTCTTTATATAGGGTAGATGCCAGAGGGATGTGAAAAATAATAAAAATATTCTTACATTCAAGGGATTTAGAGTAATTCATTTAAGAGGACAAGGCATATAGCTGAAAAGGAAAAATATGGTACAAGTGTAGAACCAATAGTACTGGGAGTTCAGAAAAGGGATAAATTCCTTCTGTCAAAGGCGATCCTTTCAGGGGACCTCATCACAGACTGGGCTTTAAAGAATGTGTTGGGTGTACGTATGTGATACCTAGAAAGGGAAGGCTGTTCTGGATAGGGACAGATGAGGGGGTGAGCTCTTAGAGTTGGGAGAGGCTGAGAAATATGTGGGTGATGGAGCAGTTACCAGTTTGGATTCTGTGAAAAAGTAGAACCTTGGGAACAAATCGAAGAAAGGTAGTTCCAAGTGAAAGATTGTGAACTTCAATGTTTAAATACTTGGGAGTAAGCAGTAAATATGATGAATTTTGGTAACCTGGAAATCAAAATGACCTGAGACTTTTTTGGTTTATTTTTTTAGTAACAGTTTCTTCATGCTAATTATTTTACAGGCGGAGACCTATTAGGAGAGAGAAATAGGGCAGACATTGCAGAGGAAGGTTTACCTGGCCTTGGTGACCAGTAGACGTGAAAGGGAGATGGCAAAGATGATGATTTAGCTCTGGGTGACCAGGAGGATTTTGAAGCTCCCATAACATCTGTCATCTTCTCCTTGACCAATACTTGAGTGGTTAGAAAATTCTAACCTCTTCTTCTCTTTCTTCTGACTATGTAATAGATGATCACATAAGTACATTTTCAATGATAATGATATCCAACAATATAGAGAGCAAATCAACAGGATCCTATCTCTAAGGTCCAAAATGTTCAATACCTAGAACCGTGTTGGGCACTTCCAAGCACATTTATTCATTCGTTCCGCCAAACATTGAATCCTCTGCTTGGCACCAGGTTCTATGTCAGGAACTGAGGAAGGGCACGGTGGTAAGATGAGTCGTAGGCCACAATCTCAAGGGCTTTCCCAGAATCTAGTTGTAACGAGAGGCATCAGCAGATGCTTTTAAAGTGGTTTAAACGTCATGATCAGTAAGGTGATCAGATATCCCCTCTTGTCTGGGATAATCTCAGTTTGGATGATAAGCCATATTACCCTCCCCGTTACCGGACATAGGGCTACTACACAAAGTGAGGGAGCGCACAGCCAGGGCATTTAATGCAATAGTAGGAGCGGGGGTCATAGTGGGTTTCGTGGAGGAAATGTGTCTCCGGGCTGCTAAGGAGTTCAGGGAGGACTAGGGAGAAAGACAGTGGTACGGAAGGGAGAAAGGTGGGCGTTCCAAACATGTATGCAGAATGAATGAATGAATTAGTGAACAAATACAACATTGTGAATGTGAAAACTCACAGCATCGTTCAACGCCTAATGAATATGCATTCGATGCCTATGCATAACATTTCTTCCAGGTCTTGGAAGGGAAATTTTATGAAAAATAGAATTTTATCCTATTTCTAAAGTAAGGATATTGGACTGCATGATATCTACGGTCTCTCGTAGCTTTAACATTGTACTGCATAAGACCCCATCCTAAATTACCTGCCACTGGAGAATGAGAAACAATCCTTAAAGTCCATCTGATTTTCTCCTTCCCCACGGTATCCACTCACTTATTTCTCTTATTCTATTCCAATTGATTTAATTTCTTCAATTCGATTGAAAGCTTCTTGAAGGGAGAGACCATATCACTCATTTGTAGCTCCCGTTAGGCACATAATACCTGGTGGTAATTGAGAGATTGGTAAGGGGGAGGTAGAAAAATCCTTCCTTTTTTGGAGGGAGGGAGGAGAAGGTCTTATTATCCCCATTACCAAATGCTCTTTCTGAAGCAGCTTTCCAAGGCATTTTAATTATATGACTACTGATTTTTTTGTTGTCATTGGTGAGTTTTTGAACTTATTTTTGATGGGCCTTTGCTTTCCTCTTCTTTAGGACCTTCCGAATTATTGGATATGGCAGACAGCGAAACGTGAGTGTTACCTTTTATTACACAGTCTAGATTATTTTCTTTAGAACAGATCTCAGAGAAGAAAGCAATCGATAGGGCCCACAATTGATGATTTTCATGCCAGTGGTAAAAACGTCTACTTTCAGTTGTATTTATAACTGTGCAGGGCTAATCTTCTAAATCAAAAATGACACAATAAAAATTGACGGCAAGCGTCAAAATAATTGCACGCACGGTCATCCCTAGTCATCATTTAATGCTTCCTACAGGCAAGGTACTTCTGCACTTGTGCCTCTTGGGCTGCTGAGAAGTCTAAGGAAACTCACTGACCTTCTTTTCACTCTTTCTCACCTGGGGGTTGTGAGAAAATGAAGCCCTCATGCCCTGAGGCATCGTTGCATGTAATGAAACTTCTTTGCTGAGTCTAGAATGGACACTGTATATAATACAACCACTGGAGAACGGAAAACGTAGGAATCCCAACCCTGTTCACGTTCTGAGGTTCAGATGAGGAATCCTGGTGCAGAAAGTCACCCTCTCTGGGATGATCCCCAAACTGATAATGTTTGTTTTCAACTTTCTTTTTTCTAGGGCAACAAAATAGCTACCATTCCCCATGTAGGAACAAAGAAAGGCTAAACATCTCACCCTGAAAACCATACAGAACCACTAGAAAACTTCAGAGAAATTCGAGAAGGGATGAAGAATGGGCAGGGGTGGGGTGGGGAGTGACTAAGTAGGGATGGGGCAGGAAAAGTAGAAATGAACAGAATGGAGGTCGAGGGGAGGGGTATGGCTATGCGCAACTAGACTTGGAAGAAACTGCATTGCTCCATAGAGCTTGTTTATATATTGTACGTCCTATTGGCGAGTTTGTCACTTACTCCATTTAGCCTTCCCTAAGGTCTGCGTGTGATTTTTCAGGAAACACTTTGGCATTAAGTGTCTTAAATTTTGGACTCAATGGAAATGTACTCCTCCCTACACCACCTATTAGAGGGGCGGAAATAGCCCCTTTTCCCTACCCACTTCCCATGCAGAGTGGCTGGCCTGAGCACGCCGCAGACTGGACACAGCTCTGGTTCCTGAACTCCCAAGCGTCTCACTGCACCTCCCAGATCCTCTGTGGCTGCCTCTCCCCTTCCACCAGCCACTGGTATGGAGGGCGCTGTCCTGGTTCTTTCAAGTTGAGTTCCCAGGAGATACTCCTCCGAGGCATGGACGGTGGTCCACGGTGTGATGAGTCTGAAGGGCCAGTGGTTCTCCATCACTGCTCCCTTTGTCCTTCATCTAGTGTCCCTCACGCTCTGCCCAGATGTATCCACAGAGAGAATTGCTTCACAGCGTTCAGACACATCCACATATGTCCGTCGATTAATAGTGCCATTGAGTCTTCCCCAAGTAAGACATTAGTACTTTAAAACGAAATCACTCAGCAGTTTAAAAAAGAGGCTGGAGTCAGATATTATGGTTAGTCGATGACTAACTCAAGGCATTTGGAGGCCCCTTACCCTCCTCCCTGGCACGTGCCCTGCCTGCACTGATGGTCTCAGCTGCAGATAGGGAGCTAGGCCGAGGAGCAGAGAACATCAGCCGCAAGGGAAGGAGTAGGATGCCACCCTCACCCCCTCCGGGCCGCCTCCACCCGCACCCCCGGCCCCAGCCCCCTGATGGGTGGTTTCCCATTTCATCTTTGATTTAGGGGTGAGACCGCGCTGCACAAAGCTGCCTGCCAACGGAACCGGGCGGTGTGCCAGCTTCTGGTGGACGCAGGAGCATCTCTGAGAAAGACGGACTCCAAGGTAACTTGATGAGCGAGTGCAAACATCCACCCACTGGGCGAGATCGCAGGCACCATTGCCTTCACTTGTGCTCGCAGCAAAGGCATCTTTTCTGTGCTTATGGAAGTGCCCGGGGTTTTGGAAAAAGGAGGAAAAAATAAAGTGCTTCATGTAGAGAAACTGCAGTTTAAATGTATAAGCACAAAGGGCGGGTGTGTGCTTGCCTATGGGGCTTTATAAAACTCTGAACGTGCTGGTGTGGGGATTTGGGGTTCTCCTGCTGCTGAATGCCAGCAGCCAGGTAGCAGGAAGACGAGGTTCAACACCCCAGGAGAGGGTAAGAACCATGTTCAAAGACATTAGCCTGGACTCTGAGAAAAGACCCTTTGGGAGTTCTCCTTTGGCTGCTTAATCCAGTGTAGCTTAAAATCTGTGATTTCTGTCACCCCGTGTCTGGGCGCCAAATTGCTTACCAGTCACTTCCAGGATGGGAGGTCAGGCTGCCGCATGCGTTGTTCCGATTTCCTGAGAGCGTGCAAGGAAAGGGTTGAAAGCTGGAGTAACGGAGGAGTTGAGGTTTAGTAGCATTGATCTAGGATTGCCACCCGTGAGAGAGAAGAGTTAATGCAGATCAAACCCCACAGAGGAGCCCGATCAACTCTGGGAGTTTTCAAGCACCCCGTGTAGAGTCCAAAAAAAAAAAAGAAAAAGGACAAGCCACTGAACTGCAGAGTGGCCGAGGAGAATGTTAACATATGCCAGGGGTGCCAAAAAAGTGTGTACAAGTGGACACTTTGGTCAGCGTTGCTCAAGCAGTAGTTCACTGTAATCAGAAGTGTCTGGATGTTGATGGGAACCACTTTGAGCACCTCTTGTCATTGCAGAAGTCAAACGTGACTTGTATTCACCTGTTATTGGTATAGATTGAATATTACAATTTTAATACAGTTTTCCTTGCTGAAAATGTGTGTACATTTTTTTGGCAGCCTCTGTAGATGAGGACTTCGCTGAGTAGGTACCAAGTAACCTAAGTTTTGGGCCAGTGAAGGTAGCCAAGAAACACAGGTGAATGACTTAGAAGATTTAATGACTAATAAAGACTTAAGCCCCATTAGATGTGCTTAAGTGATGACCATCTACGTATGCACAGCTTCTGCCCTCGGGTTTCCTCAAATTGCAGTCAGTGCGCATTGTGAAATAGCTTTCTTGTGTGGACCTCTCTTTCCTTTCTGAGTCAGTTCTGAGCCATGGGCATTGTGTGACTCTCCATCCACGTCCCTTATAGTTGCCCAGCTCCTTGCTCTCTGACTCAGGTCTCTGGCTGCCTCCTTAGGCTTCAACCCCATTAAGCTGTGTCCCGGTTTCTCGCTGGTCTGTTGCCTGTCTGGTTAGCTAATTGGGTATATGATTTCAAATGGCAGATAATTGCCCAATGAGCTACTCTTCCCAGATGATAGTTGCACTCAAATGCTTTGATGTGCAACCTGACTGAGAAACACAAACCGTGTAGGCAGGATCAAGGGAGGCCACGATCTGAGGTACAGACGGCCTTGTTGGGGCCACTCCGACTACAGAAGGGTGATTGCCTGTTTACTACGCAAAAGACTGGCCTTACACTCAACTCAGATAACAAAAAGAAAGGAAGGAGCAATGTGAAACGATTGCTCGCTTTCATTTTTCTAAGCTTCTGAATCAGATAAATGGGCTCAATGTTCCTTGAGGTTTCTTCCTCTCTTGTGTTATGTATGTGTGTGTCTTTTTCCAAAACACAAGCAACTTTGTTATTTTTTTTTGATCATCCATATAGTGCATTCTCGCATGGAAACCAAAAAATGCAAAAAAAGTAAAAATAGCTAGAAAATCCCATAGTCCAGACCTATATATATTATTACAATTTTAATGATCTCTTTTCTCACATGGCTATGCCTGTTTTTCTCTCTCATTTGTCTTTAAATAGGTAAAGTCCTATTATATGTGCTATTGTATATCTTAACTCTTCACCCAACATGATATTCTAGAGATCTTACCATATGAAGTAATACGCTTTGTGCTTTTCAGGAACGTTTAATATTCCTATTTTGGAATTTGATATTAGGTAAAAGCTGAATATGGCAATTATTACTGGATTTTCTGGGATCTCTTGGAGAGAAGCAATATCTTGAGAATTTCTCTTGAGCTAGAACAAGCCTTTAAAAATCAACTCAAAGGCCCACCACAGTCCATCTCTCTGACTATTCAGAAGCTACAGGAATTCCAACTTCATTAATATTGAAGGAAAGACAAGATAGTCTACTAATTCGGTAAACAAGTTGAATAAAATTATTATAGGGACTTTAAGCTAATGGTTAAATATGAAATAAGTAAAATTTTAGAAAGAGTTCAGAGCCATTGTTGCCTCCCTTTTATCCTCTACCCCTCATACTCTGGGAGGCTACTAGAAGCAGGTTGAATTGAGGTTGACACTCTCCATTGCAGTAGCTGAGATGGAGGCTGAGAAGTTTTTGATGATTTTTGTCATACTCGTGTGCGTTTATACATAGAGTTACTTCTTTGGTACAATGATCATGCACGCCTCCACCCTTTCCTTAGAACTTAATCTCATGTGTTTAAACAGATAAAACCACATTATTAAAAATTAAAAGTTTCAAAGACTGTTAAGTAATATCCATAAGCAATCAAAAGACTGAAGACCCGCTCTCCTTTTACTGGCGATTGCTATTCATTGGCCCCATTTCAAAAATATTGTGCGTGTGTGTGTGTGTACGTACAAATATACATAAAGTATTATAGTAGGCTGCAAGATATCACATAATCATTTAAAATGAGGTAGAAGAACATTTAATAACATAAAAAACTTTGATATATTATTAAGTGAAATAGAACATTATGTAACAGTATATAAACAAAGTATGACTGTATTTTTACCAAAAATAATTACATAGAGAGTTATAGAAAAAGACAATAGTTATTCTGTAGAAGATTAACAAGGGTTATTTTAGTGTAGTGGAATTAGTGATGATTTTTATTTTCTTCTTTATGCTTTTTTATCATCTTTAGTCGTCATCCATCATTTTTATAGTCAGGCATTAACTCACTTTTTGGAGAGATGAGAGAGTTCTAAATTGGGGGGAACGTAGCTGAAGTCTTTGAAACCAGCAAAGAAACCCTTTTAGATTTTTATGCCCAATGCTTCCTCTCAGATTCTGTGCATTGCTTCCCAGGGGTTAGTATAATAAAACAGAGTCCCAAACTAGAAATCGGAATGCCTGCTTCCCTATTTATCTATTCAGTAATTTCTATCCACCTTCTTCCAAAAAGGACTTGGGTCCCAAAACTCACTGTGGTCCTGCTGTGTGCTCAGTTAGACTCTGTGAACCTCAGTTTCCTGCCATGTAAACCCCACCTTTCAAAAGTGGTAACTGACCTATCTCACATGTCCCACGTGATGCTCCAATCAGAGAAGAGACCGGCAAGTGACTTGGGAACTCTAAAACAGTAAACATGGGAAGATCCTTATGTGGGAGTAATCTTGGAGTATCTCTGTTGCTGTGAAAAAAAAAAAAATGTTTTTAATCTTACCCCAAGTGTTTGTGTCTCTTCCATTTTCACTGTTACCTATAGGGTAAGACACCGCAAGACAGAGCACAGCAGGCTGGGGACCCTGATTTGGCCGCTTACCTAGAAAGCCGTCAGAACTATAAGGTCTTCGGCCATGAGGACCTGGAAACTGCTGTGTGACCCTGGTAAACGGGCAAAGAGAACCTGAGCGAGCATATCACCTGTGCCCTCCCGGCGATTGGGCAGCGCCCCTGGAAGAAGCTGATGGAATCCATAAGTCTGTCTCTCTCCTGCAAGAACCTGAGACCATGCCACCAGTTTTTAAGGGCTACCAAGATGTACAACAAAACGTGATAGCCCATGGAGGACGAGGCAGAATACCTGGGGATTTGTGGAATATGAGTTCCACAAAATTTGATCCTTATTGCTTCCAGCAAGTAGCATGAACTTCAGTGTTCACCTGTATAATTTATTTTAAAGATTCAAAGGATGTTTGTATACACGGCACCGCTCCCTCCTCCCCCTATGCAGTCATCTTCCCCTGAATCGCACCGTTCTACTGTAACTACCCACTGATTGAAAAACCGCGATATGACCTGTTCTTTTTACCTTCAGTCTTTGAAGACCACAAGACTCTCTGAAGGTCTTTTCAAACCCTCTGGATGTCCTGCAGAAATATAACTGTTAAACCGCTTCCATTTCCAAAACTAAATATCCCAAGATGACTTAGTGACTTTTTGCATGTCTCCCCTCCCTCCCCAATCCCTTTCCATTCTGTAGGAGCTGGGAAGTGCCTCATGGACCATGTCAACTTGTACGCTCTGTCTCTGAGGTATGGTGAGGTGGCATGGGAGTTGTCTGTTCTCAGAGGGACCTCAGAGAGGTCACAGTGGGGGCAGGTAACGGGCTGTTGCCGATGTCCGTGGAGGATCCATTCGGCTTGGGCTGTTTGCGAGCTCTGTACTGCCTATGTGTAGCCATCTTTGCCTTTTGCTGCAATCGAGGTGAGCAATGGATGACGCAAAGGCCCGTCGCTAGTTTGCAGAACCGCTCTACTTTAAGTGCTGTTGCAATTGCAGAGCAGAAAACCATGTGTGGGAACTGTGGTTACAGGAAATGGAGTTCTATGGCAGCGTTTACTTCTAGACTTTTTTGAGCGATAATGGAAAGCAGGCTAATGGACTTGAAATAAAACAGCAGAAGCAAAAGTAGCAACATATGTCAAAATAACTCACTTAAGTGAGAAAACAGTCACTGGAATGCTGCACAGAGGCTAATAAGGATAGACTCTTGGGTACCGTAGTGAGAAGGGGTCCCATTTTAGACTTTCCTTCAAAGTTTTTGGTTTTCATTATCCCGAGTACACCTTGTCCCCAGGACAAAGCCTTGCTTTATGAGTTCCGCTGCCAGATTTCAGGATGTATGGCCCTTTCTGGTGGATGCCTCACCTATTACTTGTCAGGTCCCAAGGTCATACCTGATAGCACTACAGTCCCATTTTTATGTACGGAGTTGTTGAATATATTCTTTTCTCTGGAAGGTTCTTAATGCAAACCACTGTGGGAACCCACTCTTTCTGGCAGCAGAATTGCAACTTCTCATCCTGCCACAGATTAGTTGGTACTTACAAGTACCTCTCTTAGGGATGCTGTGATAACTAAAATTTTAGGAGAAAAACTCTTCTAACTTTGGGTGAAAATATCTACTTGTCTTGGGTATAAGTCTAAAATGGAAGTGGGTGACCATGGGTTTTGCTTCAGATTAAACCGATATCTGCAGAGCTTTCTTCCATTTGCCCTTAGACACTAACAAAGTGCTTCTTTAGTGTTTCTGCATGTGAGCATCTATGATCGTTTCTCTACATTTAATTTAAAGGTCCAGTGGGAACGCTTTGCTTATCTGATTCACATTTTAGTCACATATCATTTTGAAAGTGCAGATATGATATACTATTAAGTAGGAATAGCCTCTCAGCAGATGAGACTAAGTCTCTCCTTTGTTGTTGCAAAATCAAATGCTTGGCATTATTTTCAGCCATTGGAGGAGGGGTTGGTTGTGAGTAATCTATTTCCATATATCAGTCTTAGAAATGGAACTATCTTTTGGGTTTTATGGTGAGGGAAGGAGGGACAGCAGTAGATTGTTTCCAGAAGCTGGAAAAAAATATGCTCCAAGAGAATTTAATCACTGGGCTTCTGTAGGGAGTTTTTCAATTGGTGGGACTGTCAAGGAAATGTTGTGATGACAGAAATATAATCCTTAAAACAGACTGACTTCTGGCTTTGAACGGTGCCTTCCATTCTCTAGATTGAACTAAACACTTGGCCACGCAGCCAGTTACCCAGCTGCCATTACTGGGATGAAGGGTTTTATTTTTACCAACTACCATCTCATATTTCTCTGTGATGTTTCAAAGCAGCCCAGAGAAAATTTAGGGTACAGGTGGCGATGGGCCAATTCAAATAGCTCCAGTTGAAGTCACAAGTAAATCTCTGGAATGAAAATAGATGACGTACTGAGTGCTGTCAGGGTCCTAGTATATTTGGAAATCATTCCAAACAAATAATAATAATAGTAATAAAGTGTTAGAGTCGTATATTATTGATGGGGAATGATAGATGACCAACACACGTATCTCTTTGAAAAAGCAAACACCCTCCGGACTTGAGCTTTCCAAAAAAAGAACATCAAAAAATAAGCAGAACAGTTACATATTTAACGGCTTTAACATTAAATCTACCTCCTGTAGCATTTTATTTTTTAATTGATCATTGCATGTGACAGTCCTAGGCTTTGGAAAGAGCTAAGACCATATGCTCCAGGAGTTTCCAGCTCAGCTAAGGTACATAGTACTCCCCTTTTAATGGGCCCTCAGGAAGTAGAGAAGCAAATGGTCTAGCTGTGGTCTGAAAACCCACATAACTTTAATTTAAAAGACATAGAACTATATGCCTATAGAAATATCATTTTCCGCAAAACTGACTGAGCCAGTGCTGCAGGAGGGGCTGCCTCAGCCGACATTCCTCTGTGTTTGGCTGGAAGAGGCCCCCATGTTGGGGCCCTGTCTGCTCTGGGATTCCATTTTTCGGTGAGGCTAATGGAGGGGTGAGAACGGAGAGTTTTTACAAGACACCGTGATAGAACCTTAAAGGTAGTCATTTTTGAAGCCTTATATTCCAGTAGGACACATTTCATGCAAGAGAGCCCAGTCAAGCTGTGCTTTATCGCATTCAAGGACGGGATAAAGAACAGAAGCCAAGAAGGAAAGATACACCACCACTGGGAATTTTACTTTGAGAGTTCCGGTTACCTCTGTAGAGGTTACACCCGAAAACCAACGCGATTTCTCCAACAGAGATTTAAACTGGCCAGTGCACAGCCATGACGTTAGTGACGACTAACGGGAAGCCTCACATCCCCCATCTCCCCCTGTCCCTTCATGAGAGCTGGCCTTCGAGCTTAGGCAGATCTGTTTGTATTGAGGGTCCTCAACAGGTCATTAATTTTCACGTGGACTGAGTGACAGCTTCTTTGCCGAAGGGATTTCTGAAACGTATTTACTCAACTCTTCATAATATCCATGTCTTTGAAAATGTGGGGCAGCAGTCTTATTTTTTTTCCATGTCCATTTTATGTCAAGTATTTAGATTTTTTTTTTTAATGATAAAAGTAGAACCTGGTCTTTATAAAAAGGTTTCATACCATCAATGCCCATGACCTGCAAGGTCAAGGCATTCCCTTGTGCTGGCCGAGCGTCCTCAACTCCGCGTTCCAGAGACCAACAGGACCAACCATGATACACATTGCTGCTTGCATGTTATGTCAGAAGTACGCTGCACGGGCAAGCCCCCCACACACATAGAGAAATGTATTTATTTATATACGTATATATGTATAGGTACCATACACACACATATTGCATAGGTTAAAAAGAAAACATTTTAGAAGCATGCAAATCATCTGTCTATGTCTAGTGAATACCAACAGGCAAAGAGAAGGTAGCATAAAATGTCCCTTTCTTCATTGTGGCTTCTCTTCTTACCAAGCTTAGTTCTGTGACTGCAGCACTCCAGTTGCTCGTGACATTTGTTATTGCCTGTGTCATAAAATCCACGACCAAGAGGTCTTGTAATTGTTTATGTTACCTTCCATGAAGCATGAAACCTACCTGAGCCCAGAGACTTGTCCAGGCTATTTGGGGCTCTCAAGTGGAGAGTTTCTTCCTCTGTGATGCTTACACCACTTAACAAGGCTGAGTTTACAGGACCAACGCTCGGTAGGTTGCCTAATGATATTTAATTAGGGCAAGCTATTGCTAGGAAGGTGTAGTAACTTGGATAAGGGCTGGGGTCTGAGAAGCTTGGCTTCCTTCCAGTAGGAGTAGCTAATGAAATCACTGAGAACAGCATGATATTTTATGCAGTTATGCTATTTAAAGGGAAAATAGATCATTGTTAAAAGGGCTCATCATAACCATCAAATAAAACTAATGGCTCTACTTAAATGGATTATTTTCATTTAAAAAAATAAAAGAACATCTATTAAGTTAGAGAGTTTTCTAATTAATCTTAAGCATTTATTTAGTATAAAATAGGTTCTGCCCTGGTTTTATAGAACCATCTCTGAATCAACATTTTTATTCTCTGAATTCCATATTTAGCTGATTGTAAGTCCTGCAGTTTTTTTTCTTTGCCAAGCCTCTCGGATTGACTCTGGCCTGTCATCCCTTCTCTGTGTCCTAGTTGTCACTCATTTCTAGGCCCCCAGTTGCATAGCAATAATCCTGCTCCTGGACTGTCTGCCTTTACTTTCAATAATTTTGTCATGAGGATGCCAAAATAGTCCCCAGATATTATGCATAAAATGGATCAAAATGGGATAACCCTCTGGCACAAGTGTCCATTTTGCCTGAAAGACAAATAGATGTCCGCTGACCTTGATCGCCCCACAGAGTTGCGACATGCCTCATTCTGAGAAGTAATGGGCCAGATAGGTTTAGCAAATTTCTTCATCACACCACGCGACTACACAATCACGGCAGCTTCTTCCATATGAGATGATGTACAGGATACGGATTTACATATGGATGTAAATCCATATGTATGACTGGATTATATACATGTTACACTCCTACTGGCCATCTGTGGATTTTAGGCAATCTCCCCACAGTTTAATGAGAAACCTGAAAATAGGAACTAAGCAAGTACTCATATACCTCTAGACGCCTGTTCTCCCAGGACACTGAGAGTTACTGCACTGGTCCCCAAAAGCAGCAGAAATCAATAATTCTTAGGCTGCTGAAACTTTACATTTTAAACTAGAGATTTGAATATTGGATGATATCCTCCTGGTGGGCAGACTTCAGAGTCTGTTTATATATGTATTCAGTTATTTAGTCATTCTACATGCAGTCATATTTGTGAACCCATCATGCACTCATTTATTTAATCATTTATTTAGAAAATATATTTATCACTTTCTCTGATGCAGGCACTAAACTAAAGACATGAGAATGAATGGAGGAGACAAAACTCTTGACTTCATGGAGCTGGCTGTCTAGGAGAAAAGACAAATCCCAATGTGGTGTGTTCTGTCAGGAGAACCTCCGGAGTAGGAAGGGAGCATTGCACTGTGGGTTCAATCAAGGTTTGAGTCTTTAGCCAGCAGTGTTTCAGTTCTATGGAATAGGAAATGAAAATATGAATATGCAAGAGAAATAATGATATTTTGCATTTCCTCTTCCTTGTGGTCTTGGGCCTAGTCTTAAAAATGTATTTGAAACCAAGACTTTAAGATGAGACTGTGAAACTCTAAAATAAGAGTTGAAACTCATGTATCCTATAGTTCAAGGACCTAGCTAGAAACAATAGCCAAAATTTGCAGTGGTTTTTGATTAAATATAAAGAAGATAAGGTATAAATATTGTCAAACAGTGGGCACCCTTACGGAGTTACAGACTCTCAGCCACTGGGAGTATTTAAACCGTGGACACGTGACCAGCTTGAGATGGTCGTATTGTGACGAGGGACCTGTCATCTGAGGAAACTGGAATTAGATTCTGTGAGTTGTTAGATTTTTCTTTGAAAATGATTTTGTTGAATGGCAGGATTTCATTTGAAAAAATTATGAAAATCTTGACTTTTAATCTTTGAAACATTGCTTTGTAAGTGAGAGGCTTTAAAATCTTGGGGAGAATGACCTTTAGTTATGATTTAAGACATTTTCAAACCAACTAAGTGTGGCTTTAAAAGCTAGTGAAAAGAAAATATACTGAGATGTAACTTACTCCAAAATACTTCTGGAACATTATTGATTTTGATGAATATTTGTAGGCATTCTTAAGTTCTATTAGAAATCTGTTTTACTGTCCTTCCAATGTAAAAAAAGTGCTATAATTTTGATATTCTTAGAATTAAATGTAATCTAATATTACTGCAGAAGAAAATTCTGCCTGAAAGATATTTGGGAGCCAAGTCAATATACATAAAAGGTAATCATGGGAAAAGACTTGGCTTCTGCTCCTGGCATGAGAATTATAAGGGATAGCTTATCCATAGAAATAAGAAAATGATGAATCTGGATTTTCCCCATTTTCCAAAATTTCATTATTTTGAGCCAAATGGCATCTGAAATGGGAGCCTTTGATGGTGGGAACAACTGAAACTATCTTGTTTCTCAGTCCTTAAGTGAAACACATGTAATTTTCAATAGAAAACAGCTTAAACAACTTAGATCTATACCGTTTAGTATAACACATTCACTCATTGTAAAAATGTTAGTGCTTTAGCATTTTGAAGCATTTGGGGCTCTTTTGAGCTTCATTATGAATACATGAGGTGCATAATGCAGACAATATGTTTTAAATGAATAAATGGAATGTCAGAGCAGTGAATTCAGTTTGCACAGATTTGTATAGTAATTGGTAAGACTGCAGCCAGAACTAAGATCTTTAGAAATTACAGATTAACATGCTTGCAATAGATGTTTTCTAAGTAAATAACTTTCCACCATTGCCTTCAATGCTGTTTTACATCAGTCATTCAGATTTCCATAAATTAGAATGTGCCTCCATGAAAAATATTTACCTAAGATCCCACAGCAAGAGTTGGTTAGAACTGAGGGAGAACGTGAACTTACAAACTCAAGAGTATTTGCTATCAGAGACTTACCGGCTTGGGCATATTTCAAAGGGAAAAAAAGGTCAAATGTCTTGATGCCAGGATGGATTTCACAAGAAGAAATTAACACTGAGGGTGATTTACTGGCTTCTCCACCTTGTGATTCTCAGCATTTAGAAATGTTAGCATTGCAGGTCCTCTGGTAATGTTTCATTCAACGTCATTCCCTTATGACGTTGATGAGATACCATAGGTATTTAACTCTTGTTTATATCAGTTAGCCTAGGGTAAAACTGTTTTTGTTATATGTTGTTTCACTTAAAATCTCAGAACCTATCTACAACATTAAATGAGGACTTACTGTACTATTTTCTCTCCTTGAAAGTCACTATTAGAATGGTTTTTCAGAATGTGGCACCAAAAAGCATGGAAATTCAAGACTCTGTTGCTCTAGGTCCCTGGGTGGGTTTGTCAGCCTAAACCTGTCATATATCGTCACATACAGGGGCCTCATAACCCTGGGGGAAGTCGTGCTGCGCTTGAAGTGGAAAGAACAGATAGGCCTGAGATATTTTCCAATTCTGAATCTCGTAATTTACAAGGCGTCTCTGTAGGCAGATTGGTGACTATGTAGAAGAGGGTCGTTTGATCTGTAAAAAGTCACAGTTAGGTTAGGAAAAGGAATGTGTGAAGGACACAGGTTAAATAGGACTGTTAGCTTCCAGTTCTGTAGGGCAGACGATTCTCAGAATAAAACGAGGACAGACGAGATCAGGAACAGGCATGAAAAGGGGTAGTTTTATTACTTATGTAAGGATTTATTTTTTCCCAGACATTATTATATCCAGAAAAAAATGGATTGGGTTTTCTAAAACACAAAGTGACTGTATCGCAGCTAGTGTTTCTTCTAGTATTTAAGTGAAAATTGAGCAAGCGAAGCAGGGTTCATGTCAAAGCAATTTGTTAATTGGGAGGGAACTTGGACTAAAAGACTTCTGTGATATTTTCCAGGTTTAGATTTCTATGACTTTAGACTGGAGCAGACCTCAATTAGAGCCCTTTTTCCCCCAAGTTCCTGGCATATAGATGGCAATGAAAGTGTTTTTGTAAAAACACCAGTCATTGCAAATATATCCCAGATCATTTAGAAGCAGGTACTTCATAACCCTCAAACAATTTGCTTTGCTTACACACACACACACACACACACACACACACACACACACACTTTGCCCATTCCTAGCCAATTCCCAAACCTCCTGAATAAGATATGTTTCTACTAAGGCAGACCCGTCACAAGTTCAGGAATGAAAGTGACACACAAAGGATCTAGTGTTCATTTTGCTTTTCTTTCTACCCATTTGTTGTTTGGGGTGTGTAGTTGGCACTGAGATTTGGAGAAGAAGCAGAAGATCTCTATATTATCTGTTAAGAAGCAGTCATGGAGGCAACTTATTTGTCATTTTGTCTAACGTATTGTCATTAAATAGGACTTAACCTCATATCACCAGACTAGCGTGTCTAATGTTTAAAACTAATGTTTCTGTGTTTAATTGCCCGTCTTTCCTTACTTCTAGAATAATAAGGCCTGAGTCTTACATTTCAAGTTGGCTGGCTAGATGGAGGAGGCGGGGGCCACTCCTGAGATGGTCTTTCAGAAGTGGCCCGTACCTGGAGTCTAGCTCAGGGAACGGCTCCCACTCCACCTCCCCATTCCTGTCCCCTGGCTTGGGAAGGTAAAGGAAGAGAAGGATTCTGGGGAAAGGGAAAGAAAGTCTCAAGAGTAGTATAATAATAAGGCCCTCGTCTGAACACACATTACCATGGCAACCCATAAATAAATAATATATACTCTCAGCCACCTTGGATCCTCATGGAAAGCAAATCCAGAAGATATAGGAAAAGATTGAACTTTGAGTGGCTTCAACGGTTATCATTATGAAATTTTCCATATATGCAGCGCAGGAGAATTAGATTAGGTGAGGAATTGAGGGGAAATCGGGGCTCTGCTAATAGAATGTTCTATTAGAGCTTTCTGAAGGAGTGGGTTGTTGTGTGAAGGAGTTTCTCCAAATCGTCATAGGAAGTTAGACCCACCCACACACTCGTGTTGCTCTATAATAAAATTTGAGAAAAATAAGGACAATTTAGGGAGTTTTTCACAAATCCAAATATATTCAATCCTAACAAATTCAGAGACTATGACTCTTATTTTGGGCTTTACATATAACTTTTCTTCTCTAAAATTATAGAGATAGGAGATGTTTACAAATTGTCTTTGCTCGGAAAAATGAACAGATGATAGGCCTGAATTGGTTTACCCTATTTTTTTGTTTTAAATTTATGGGTAATTCTTTCAAATACGTTGGGGGAGATATATCACGTTTAAGATGCCGTCTAGCTTTGATATTTACTGTACCTTTAATAATGAATACAAATGTCTCCTGACCTTTTGGGTTTTATTAACAATGAAAGTTTTCATTTGCTGCTTCCTCTCCCCCACTTGTTGAATGGAAACTCTGATCACATGAATAGTTTCCAGTGCAACTGAAACCTAGAGTGATGCTAGCATCCTGATTTTAGGATGGGAAATGTGGGGTTCTTGCTGCCCTGGGGAATGAGATTTGGAACTTTAATAGACAAAATATTCTGGCACAAATAGAATATTTTGCAAAACACATCTTTGAAAAGTTAGGGTCTGACTTAGTCTTAGTAAAGGTTAGCTACGCTGTTTTTTATTTAAATGACCAATGGTTAAGTGGGCAACCATGAATCTGAGTGTTATATATATGGACCATAGCTGATTAAAAGTGAGGAAAAGCATTCCTGTAAATAATTAAGGAACAGAGGACAATCTCAGTTCCGTAAGAATGTATTTTATTTCATTTGATTTCTGAGTGGGAAAAGGCTCCTGGGCATCTAGAGTACCCTTGGCTGTGGGTAGTCTACTCTCAAAGGCTACTTCCATATGAAGGGTTGCAGTCACATTATAAAGGGCTCTTTCATCATTTCTGATTCTGCCCTATCACATCCCAGAGCCATGCTTTTGCAAAGCTGCCAGCTGGCAGGTGGCATCCAAAAAAAAAAAAGTAGCAGCTGTGGCAGGAGTATGATGAAGCTTTATTTCCAGGTAAAGTGGGATCCAGATAATACGAATAGAGGGAGGGTGGGTGGGAAGGGTGGGGTGGGGAAGGGAAGAATGGAGTTTTTTGTAATAAAGTCATAAAGTATTTTTCCCTAATTTTCTTGCATTTCCTATTTATATAAAGTATCTTGATCACTGTGTTGCTCTACAGAGATTTTCAACGGAATTAATTTGGGAGACTGAACTAATCTCTGAAAAAGAAATTGACTAGTTACAGTTACTTTTTTGGATACCTTTTTCTGTATTGTGAATTGTGTGGAAATGTACAGAATAAAAATTAAGAAATATAATTAGTTTATTTTCTTCTGTTATTGGCTGCTAGATACAGTTGATGTGAATACTGCACTGAATGGTGGTTACATTAGATTTTCAAAATGAGAACTGATGTGAAGAGTTGGCTGTTAGGGAAAGCAGAAACTAAAAGGGATCCCTAAAATGGTAGAATTTAAAAAAAAAAAAAGATTTCTGCTTTCAAGATGGACTAACAGAAGCTAGATTTACCCTCCCACCTAATAAGAAAAGCATTTATATATAGCAAAACAATAAGAACTGGACCTCAGGCAGAAAGAGTAATCCCTGGGAGATGGAAATCAAATCAGATCAGGTCTCTGATTGCTCCATTTTATAGACTTCAGAGAGTTTCCAGGCAGCAGCTCCGGGAGGAGACACTGAGGCAGAGCCTGGCAGATTCCTGAGTTGGGGAGACAGAGCCGAGTGTTTTGAACACCAAGGCAGCTGGAGCTTATAGAGCCGAGTGTCAGGGAGGAAAGACCTGCACAGAGAAATAAACATGCAGATCTGAACAGAACTCCCTTAAGTATTCATGAAGTCCTTACCAGTGAGGCTTGTGAGGACCCTACCTGAAACTGAGAAAGAACCACCGAAAACGCTCAGGAGGAAAAACGAGCAACTCACACATAGCTGGAATAATGCCTGTGGCCACTTGTCACACCACATCTCCGCTGCTTTTCCTACTCCCGTCCCATGTCCCCCCCATCTCCAGTCACAGAGATAATACCGGTGATGGTATTATCGTGCTCTCTTCTTCCACTTTAACTGTATTCCCTGTCACACATGGAAACTTGTACATTTTATCCTGTACCAATAGTAAAAGCTCTATGTGTTGTTAATTTATTATTAGTAGTATTCTAAGAGTTGACAGCCACAAACATGGAGTCTCATTGGCATGGCATGTTAATGTGGCATGAAAGCCAATAACGTGCTACAATGACACATTTTTCTGAAAACTTTCCAGGTCATGACCCCAGTGCCAGTGAAACATAATGTTCCCGTCATCCAAATCAAGTAATTTATCTTTTCTCACATATTTGTAGATTACTCTGGTTCATATCTGGACTCTTTGATATAGTTTTTATGAATTTCTTTCTCTTGGTGTTGGATCTTTCTTTGTTCTTGCTGAGGTATAAAACACAGGAAACATTTTTTTCAATATGTCACAAGTATCATCTAGCTTTCCAATCATTTTTGGAATCTATTCCATTTTTTTTGCCTGAAGGCAGCCTTCTCAAGTCCACTGCCTTTCCATTCTAATTTTGGTGAGTTGTTTCGTAAGCATGCTGTACAGTTATCACCTTAGAGCTTTCCTCTTTGGACGTCTGCATTTGTCTAGTCACTTCTTAACTCTCACACGTTTCTTAGTTTCTTGATTTGCTGGCGTATAGCCACAAATTACTCCTTAAAACTAGGCACTAGGGAAATAAAATTCTCTTGAGTTCTCACATGTCTGAAAATGTCGATTTTTATTGTTTACTTAGAGTATGTCTGTCTTTGGAATTCTGGTTCCAAAGTCACTTTTCATTAGAAATATGGAGAATCTTAACGAGGAAAAGCAAGACCATGTGGTTTGTGAAAAGTAGGAGCTCATTCACAAACAGACTAAAATCACCGTTGCATGTTACGGGAGCAAAATGACTCTAGAAATCATGTTGACCCACTTTATTTTGCAGAGGCGAAAACTGTGGCTTAAAGAAATTAAATCGTCGCCCACGGTCACACAGCTAGCTAATGACAGGGAGATGTCACAGAAGCTCAGGGGACTCCTCATCAGCAGTTTGTCATGTCATCTCAGTGTCATGTCTATATGCTTTAGGTTCCACCTGAAGGCACATTAGAATGAAACAAATATTTGTGGTAGAAGAGAAGGATGCACTGGTCTCCAACCTCTGCTCTGCTCCTGAGAAGGTGAGTGTGGTTCTTGCTTTGCTCAGGCCCAAGTTTCCTCATCCACCAAACAAGACTGTATTCCTGATCTCCAGTCCTCTTTCTTCTTTCAAGTGGTGGGGTTCTCTGAAGGGGATCTTTTAATAGAAGACTCATTATAAAGATGAAACAAGCTTCAAAATCATCTCTGTCCAAGGCCCCCCCTTTGGACATTTTCCCTAAAGCCATCCCCCAGGTATGTGGTTGGAGCAATATGTGCCATTTTGCATTCATACCTGATCAGCATATTTTTTACTCCAAATTGTCTTAATAAGATAGCATTGGCTTTACCCCCACAGCCTTTTGTAGACGTCAACCCTTGGTAACTCTCTGTGGTTATTTTCGGGGGTTACTACATTGAACCACAGGTTGCGAGTTCCACGACTCTATGGGACTATCACTTCAAAGGCATAAAGAGAATTAGCTCAGTTTCGTACAGATGGAAAGGACCAGAAGTTTCACAGAGCACAGATGGTGAATAACGATTAGTGTCACAACTGCATGGTGCTTCTCCTTCATGGATCAATCCAGTTAGGTCTTGAGGTTGCATTTCTCCTTGACATTTTCTGAATCACTGTGGACGGCCCTGGGTGTGGCATCAATGTTGCTGGTTGCAAACTGGGTGAACTGGGTCATGTAACAACACACTTTTTTTTCTGAGCCTATTTCCTCATCAGAGATACAGAAAACAGCACCACTAACCAAATGGAGTTGTGGTGGATATTAAATGAAATAGTGGCTGGAAAAATACTTGGAACAATGCTTAGCACATAATAAGAGAAATTATACTTCTGAACATATGCTAGGGGTGATTATTGATGAAGTGGATATGTTTCTAGCACTGTTCTTTGCACTGCGGGCAGGACACAGGCAAAGGGAGAGAGGCCTGTATGTGCTGAGCTCGGGTGACTTAGTAATTTGACTTAATCCTCTTTGCTTTGACCTTGAAATCCTAACCAAAAATTTGCCTCAATCCTTTTTATTCCCTGTAACTTATAAAAATATCTTCAAAAATTAAACCTACAACATCTTGGTCCGTGATAAATAAGGTGCAATTCTGAAAACTTAGATTGAGAGAAAATGTGGAATACATATATCCAAAAGTTTGAAATGAAGGAAAAAAACTCAGCTTGACTTAAGTCTGGCTTCATATTACATCAGTCTGGGGATTTCTGATTTAAGAAGAAACCACTGTGCGGTCCCTTCAGAAATGCATGTAGATTAACAATTTAGGTTTAAAGTCTTTGGATGGTTTTCTTACTTGAAATTTGCCTGTTTTAAAACTATCTTTATTCTGAGAATCACCAAATTTCCGAACTTAGATGGTATAAAATCAAACTTTTGAAGATTCTTTCATAATATTAAAACGTCTGACAATATGTAAATTGTAGTGAGAATCTGTATATATGCCAATATCCCATAAGGTTCAGTTTCAGTCTCTGTGTCTACTCCCATTAGCTTGAAGTCTCTCTTTAAATTCCCTCTCTCTCTGACTTTTCATCTCAGCTCTGAAATGACATTTGGCCTGGCTCTTCTGAATTTAGCTTTTTTTAAAATTATACTTCCACAGAAAGGAAAATGCTTCTTCAGCCCAAACCTAAGGTTTGCAGTGAGGGCCATGATCTATCCCCATGAAGAAAGGCCTTTTCATGGTCACTGATGATGGGTATGAAATATCGCATACGAGCTGTTTTCAATTACTTGTATAGAAAAATCAATGGAGGCAGTTTGTGCAGGCTCAGTGAGCTACTGGCTCATTGCACGAAGAGGTAACAGCCCTCCGTCTGCCAACCACACACTCATTCCTCTGATAGAGGCAATCAGGAATGGGATTCTCAACTCCGTTAGCAGTAGTCTCTGGGGAGAAGTACATGCTTAATCACCAAATGTGAAATGGCCATTTAGGTTGTCAAGAGAAGGGTGATACTGAAGGAATGGAATTTTCTAGCTTTAACCCAAACACAGGACATATTTTCCATTCTATTTATCTTGTCTAAAAAGAAGCAGGGACTAAAGGTTGGATGAGCGACAAATACTAAATATCATCCATGTGGTTCGTAGTAGAATGAGGAGCCAGTCCTTTGATTTCCTAAGTCCACTAGAGAAAAAGGAACCTCACAGAAATTTAGTGATTCTATTGTAATTTTATTTTCAAAGAACAAAAGATAGACCCCAGGTAGGACTCACTGGATAAATTGCTTGAACTAGAAATCCTGGTGTCTCTGGAATCTCTGGTTGACTTTATGGCCCCAATTATGTCTATAAGTTGTTTATTCATGGGAGGGCAAGAAGGACTCAGTGAATAATACACCACCTTACTGCGCAAGTTCTAATCCAATTGAGAAGTTATACATAAGTAAACAAAAATAAAACAGGACAAAACAAATGGGAACCCAAAATATTATTTATTCCTGATAAACCTGATATTGGAAGTGTGACTCATATGGACAGATAAGTGGGCTTCCTAGTACTGGCTTCAAGAAGGACATAACCTAAGGATGGCGTTACTTGTAGTTCCCTCAAATCTTCCTACCCTTCAAGTAGAAAAGAAATATGAATCAGAACACTTGGGGTTTAGAAAATTCATCAACAAGAGATATATGATTGCCTGGTCAGAAAAAATTAATCTTCTTTAAGCACATAATATTGCTGCTCTGATATCATTTGGACACACCGCACATCATTTGTGCCACTGAGATAAAATATTTGGCTGAACGAGGCCTTAATGTGACTTACTGAAAATATATCTTATGCTCTTAGTATTTTCTTATTCTAAACATTATGATAGAAGAAGTGCTGCTAATTTTACCTTCTCCTGCTCAAGCCAGAGAAAGAAAAACGTTACTATCTAAAGTCCATACACAACTTCAGGGTCTACATATTAGTTATCAATGGAGCTTATAAGGTGAGATCAACCAAAAACTCTACAGGAAGAGAGTGAAATCGAAAATGAAAGGCATAAGGGAAAAAAAACAACTTTAAAAACTGTTGGCACAGGCAGAAGTAAGTGATCTGATGAAAATGAAGAGTAAAATAACTGTTTTCCCACTTAATAAAAAGCCTCTCATCGTTAGAATAGAAAATAACTAATGTTGCTAAGACAGTACAGATAACGGACGGGTGAAATTCAGCATGAAGACAACAATAATAAAAGCCCAGGTAGGTGCAAGTCTCCATGTTTGGCCTTTTGGGAAGAGATCGTGTAATTACAATTTGTTCATCTTATTGAAGGGAAAGCAATCTGCCTATGGCATGTAACAGTTGTAGCAGATGTGCTTCTTGATTACCCCACAGCCTTCTGCAACCTCCGTCTCCTTCGCCTGCCTCCATTATAGAAGCTAAAAAAATCCTATCCTCAATCAATGTACTTAATCTTCCTTCCAGGTAAGGTCACACCTGTAAGGAGGAGCCTTTGGAAGGATTTATTTTTTCTCTGTGAGAAAGAGGTACTCAGGGAGAAACCCTCTGAGTACCACCCCCTGAGACATAGCCACTGTGTAGACATAAGCTGCAGGGCATCAGGATGACAGACACCAAAAAGGCCTGAAGTTTTTGAGACAATGAATTAATGCCAGCAGCCACTTACTTATAGAAGTCTTGTTATGTGAGACGTTGTTAGTCTGGTTTTCTGTTATTTGAAACTGAGAGCATTCCTAACTATTCCTAAAAATGGAGCCCACACTTTAGGACACACCTCTGTCTTCTTATCTGAATCCCATCATGATTTTCTCTAACAGTTTACAGATTCAGAAGGTAAATACTCGTAATGAGTACTTGTAATGGCAAAAGTGTAATGAAATATTTGGGCAAATGATGACTAAAAAAGGCCAGAGTAATTCTAGGTTAGGCCTGGCTTAAACCCCAACTTAGACCACGTCTGACTGTGTGATGTCATCTGAAAAATAGGATAATGAGTCATTAACCTCATAGGGCTGTTGTGAAAATTACATGTGATATTTGAAAATTGTTTACCCCAGTGCCTGGAAGATGAAGATAATTGTGGCCTGAATTATACTGCTGAATTAATTGGCAAAATAAATGCTCAATTTTATAGTCATCTTCTTGATATTGGCCTGTACTTTTCTAGTTTTTTAGGAAAACTTTATTCTGTATTTACTTCTCAAATATACTTCTTTTCCTTTCTGGCAAAGTACACATTGGTGCCGATGCTATTTTCTGAGTATTTATTCCAATCCTTTAGATATTACTCACAAATCAACCATTGCTTTCTTTTTATCAACCTCTCCTTCACTCATCTAACTAGAATGAGGCCAAAATTAGTGTAACATAAAGGAAGTTAGGGGAGAAGGGTATAGGAAAGGGATGTAAAATTAACTGGACATAGATACCCAGCCTTACACATGCAAAAATAATACCAGAGAAATTTCAACTAGGTGGGGTAGGAGAATGCAGCAGAAGTTATGGTAGCACTGATTCACTCACATATATACACAGAGAGACAAAACAAAACAAGAAAAGTAACATGACAAGAAAAAAGACAAACATGCACAAAATAAAACAAAACAAAAAAGCAAGCAGAATTTACAACATTGAAATTGTAGGCTTTGGGCAATAGCAGACATCGCTTGTTTACTAAATATTCATTAGAATAATTGTTTAAATGGATAAGAGAAGGGCACTGGCCTGGAAATAGGGGTGGAAAAAAAGGCTTAATTAAGCTACTGACTTTGTCATTTAAGTAGCAGATAACCAGATTTTTATTTAAACAAAGACATGACTTCCCTTTTCTTCACTTTGATATGAGGAAACACCAAAATATGGTTACCTCCATGGGGGGGAGAAATGAGAGAATTAGTCATTAGTAAAGTTTCTCCTTTTCACTTTAGACATAGAGGCATCGAAAAGCTACATTAAACACCCCTTTTAAAAGGGCAACTGTAGTTGGAAACATTTTTATTACAGGGTTGAGAGTTTCTTGTACAAATTGACTTAGGGAGACATTATACATGGACTAATTATGGCAAGTGGCCCAGAGTTTAGGATCATTCTTTGAAAATACTTAAAAAGCAAATTTAAAATTGTCGATTTGTGCCATGATTTCTTCTAAACATTGTTTAAATAGTACACTCTACACTTGAATCTTACCTGCCTCCAAACTCAGCATTTCTAAGGGTGGACTAATTTCTAGTCCAGTCCTATTCTCTGCGTCAACGGTTAGTATCTTCATCCGACAATCATCAGCTGCTTCTTATCAATTCTTCTCTCTAATCTGTTGTTCCTCTGTCACCATTGATAGTTTACTTATTCAACCACCTTGATTTCCCCCTGAATTATTTGAACTGGTATTCGTGTTTCACTTACACTATTTCTACTTTATGTCCCCCATGCAGCCAGTGAGACCTCTAAAATGGAAATCTGATATATGGTACTCCATGGCTTAAAACAAATCAAGGAATGCCTATAACAATAAACTAAAGTCTAACTTACTTAAGAGTGTTCCAGGATGATCCATAAATCTGACCCATATTTATCTCTTGAGATTTGTCCCCTACAATCTCTCGTTAAACATGCTACAGTATACAAAAAAGGGGGGGGGTGAGGGGAAACCTGTAAGTGGTCGGTTGTATTGTTTCAGTTTTGGTTTCTCTTTCACATATATACAGAGATATAAAGAAATATATAGTTCTTTGACCTAAACTTTTATTTTCTTATCTAGATTTCCACTGAAATTTCTACTCGTGTCAATCAAAAATGTCAATTCGTTAAATATAAACCGGTTAGTCGGCAAGGTAACATGACTAATTGTCTGACAACAATTGCTATTCATTTACAGTTTGAAAGAATGCAAAATCTGAAAATGATATGCCGGAATACGTCATGACAAGATTTGGAAATGAGAACAGGTTGTGATTAAATGAGCTATTCACAATTCTTTTGTTTTCAATATACTTGGCTTCACTTTGCGTCCTAGATATGTATTACATGCAAGCAAATTCTTGGAAACTACAGTGTGTTTTTTCCCCCAAAAAAAACCATTCGAAATGAAAATGAACGAGTTGCAAATTGTGCATGCTCTGGTTTCAAGAGAATAAGGGCTCCGTCCACACTGCATGTGAATGGACGCCGAGAGGTAACCACTCAGAAAGCAGCTGATTGGGGCACTCAGTTCCCACTAAATAATTCAGAATCTCTAATGGAAATTAGATCCAGTGTTTCCCCAGTGGAGGTTCAGCTCTTCTGGGTTACCCAATATTCAGCTAGCTACTCAAGAACTTGAGAGAACAACAATAAAGGAAAACGTAAAATATATTTTAATGGCGTTCATATTCTCTTGGGTGCTTTCTTGGCATGAAGTTCCCAACTTCCTGACAGCTGCTACCATTGTGAAGAGACAAGGGAGAGTGAGAGGAAGGAAAAGAAAAAAATCAATATTTAAATCTGAAACAGCCAGAAACTTCAGTGAGGGGTGCCAGTATTAACTGGTTTGTGTATGTGTCTGGCCTTTCAAAAGACCTCAGTCTTGAGAGGAGAGAAGACATTCTAAGTAAACAACTCATTAGGAATCACACAGCAAGGTTTAGTTAGCTCACAACAAACACATTTAATTTAAGGAAGGAAATTCATGTGAAACTTTTGTATAGAAATTTCAATAATAGAATGAACTGTTGCATAAAGTAATTTCTCTCTCTCTCTCTCTCTCTCTCTCTCTCTCTCTCTCTCTCTCTCTCTCTCCCCCCCCCCCCTTCTCGTTCTCAACAGGAAGAGAATATTGATTTCCCATTCTTGGCTACCAGCCCCACCCATTCTCACTATAAGCACTGAGATGAATGAGTTTGTGTCTCTAAAAGCACTAAGCAATCTTCAAGAGAGTACCGCTTTATACATAAAAAAGCTTTATTATTATTGGGTAGAAATGTTGGAGAGAAAGTTGGACCTTTTATCAAAGGCTGTTGGTGCCCCGACATTTGCTGTCAGCTCTGAAAAGGTGGCTGTGAAACTCATTGTATCCAATCCTGGTTGGCGCTGGGCCCAGCATACAGTGGGATTTCTGGCCAATGGCCCCGTACAGTGGGACGACTGGCGCCTGGCCCAAGGATTAGAGAGCTTTCATTTCTTTGTCTCATTGATATTAGTCACAGAATCTCCCTTTTCATGCACAACCCAAACCCGTGCAGGGGGCGGGGGGAGAGGGCAGAAGCAGAAATTGCTGCAAACTCTGAGCTCTTAGACCCTGGGAGTAAGAAGAAAATTTCCATTTCCAACTCAGTTATCCAACGTCTGTATCTATTTCGTTATGCACATTTAACAGGAAATGGATAGTCTGGTATGTCCTTGAAAGGAAAATTGCTTTATAGATAGATATAAGATACTGCACGTTAACCTTAGACAAACAAGGTGTTCAGTGTCTTAAGGCTTCTTCTGCTTTCTCCCTTTTCCTCGGCCTCTCTCTCTTTCTTTCTCTCTCTCTAATGACCTAATGACTATTCTGAAATTTCATCTCAATGAGCAATTTTGGTAAACAAAATTTGTGGATACATTTTCTTCAATTTCTAGATGTGTGTGTGTGTGCGTGTGTGTGTATACCCTTTGCCAAAAGGCCATATGTAATATGTCACTTGTTGATAGATTTCCTTTTATTTATATCTTTGCATGTGTGTGCATAGTTGTGTATCTGTGTGCAGGCATGTGGTGTATGCTTTGCAGACTCCATCTGTAATAATATGTCCTACAGCCACATTGTACTTGAGTCTTGGAAAATGTTCTGCGGAATTACATAGGATAAACTGATCTCAGATAATAATAATCTTATGTTAAATATTCATGCCCAGTGGAAACTGAAAGTCATTTCCAAAATAAAACCAGGACCATGAATTACTAACTAGCAACTCATCTTAAAATAAACCACAGAGCCCCAACATCTTATAACAAAATGACTCAGACACATCTCTTTGCGTGACTCCCCTAAAAAAAAAAAAAATCTTCTGATACAAAAAAGGAAATAAAGTCTTAATGAAGGTCTAAATTGAGTACATGTGCATCACGTCACCACATAGCTTCTTTTTATTATGTTACAGAACTGCCATTAGTAAGAAATTAGTTAATCTCAGGTATAAAATATGTACATTTTCTGGAACCAGCTGAGTGGCATTGAGAGGGGGCAAGAGAGAGAGAGAGAGAGACACAGCTTAGATAACCTACAAATGCCACTGTGAAAAGTTGTCACTATCCTCATTAGTGAATTAAACTTTTGCTTCCTCAGCTATGAAGTAGAATGATACATAGCCTTATAAGGTGTATAAAATGAGAAATGATATGTGAAAGACTTTGGAAAACTTACATCATTCAAAGGAAGTAGTGTTCCTATAGCCCTCGGAGATGGCAATCTTTAGAGGGGAAGACGAAAAGAAAGATGGAGTTTGTTCCTGTGAATACACGTTAGCTAAGTTCTTCCAAATTCCTCAAGTTATAATAAAGTGTCTAATCTCATATTCAGAATAGCAGGGCTCTTAAAGAGTGCTCGTCTTACTGTATTTTAGAGATAAGAAAATCAAGGTCAAGAGCTCTTCAGGAGTTATGAAAACTCAGAAGTCTCAGCAAAGGCAGATCAAGGAAATGGACTCCGCTCAGTTTTACCCACCCCTCCTTTTCTTGCATTTACATTCTTTCTAAATGACAATGTGCTGGTTTTTTCCAATAAACAAACCATGAGCTTTGAGAGACGTGGTGGTGGTGATGGGGCAGCACAGTGTGACTGTATAATCTTGGAAAGGCTTCATGGTATAGGAAGAAGTTGACTGAAGTTTAGTGGTTAGTTACGGTGGTGGAGCAGTGAAGACCTTACTGATACAGAAAATACCAAGAACTTACGAGGCATAAAGAAGTAAGTGCGTTGTGTACCAAGGCCATTGAGGAGAGCTACCTGGTTACCACAGAAATCATTCCTTAAAGACTATAAGAAATTAAGTGCATGACTATGGCCAAATTTTAGATGATGCCTTTCAAATAGATTTTACTTGCTTTCTAATTTTTTTTTTACCTCAACCAAAAGTGTAGATTCTTGAAAGAAAGACTGATGAGATCGGTTCTTAAGAGATTTTCTTTCTTTTCGTCTGTCTCCATGCTTTATGTGTCTGCCAACTTAATCTTCCTAAGTATTACTTCCATGGTGTCAGTTTTAGGGTCATCCATGCCTCAGCAGTGTCTACAATGAAAGCACATTCAAGATCTGCCAAAACATGGACCTCACCCCAACTCAAGTTTGCGCCCAGATTTGGCCCTCTGCTGTAGCAAAAGTGTCTACAAACCATACCCAGAATTCTTCCTGGAGTCCATAGCCTTCCTCAGCTGGGATAATTGCCGTCTCTGACTCCACTCATCACATTTTTAAGACCCACCCCTCAAAAACCCGTATGAGACCTTATATTTCTTCTTCTTATGAAAAACATGAAATGTGTTGCAATTTTTCCTAACCTTTATGTGGGTGCTTTCTCCTCTGAACTGAGGACATGACCCTTCATGTCAGTACTGTAATGTGGCATGCATAATCTCTTTGAGGACAGGGCACACGTCTTTACATGTCTCTGGTCCTTTGTGTATCTCCGGCCATGAGTGTCGTCCTGCATGAGCTGGTCCTGAAGCAGAATCTGAGGGTTGAAAAGTCAGGCACCTGTGCTACTGACATCCTTCTTGGTTGACTGTCAACTGAATACCTATGAACAACAGGAGTTAGCAATCTACTTTGGGAAATAAGCAAAGAAAAATTGATTTCTTTTATTATTATTAATTTATTTTTATTTATTATTAGTATCCAGTGTACAAAACATTTCACCCCTCACAAAGTGATAGCCCCTCTCCCCCAATCTATTGCCCCTCTGACAGTGTATATATCTATTACAATTCCATTGACTATTCCCTATGCTATATTCTATATCCCGTGACTATATATATATTAAATTATAGTCGACATTCATCATTATTCAGTTTCAGCTTCAGGTGTACACTGCAGTGGTCAGGCATCTACACCATCCCTGAAGTGGTCTCCTTAATAAGACATGTGCCCATCTGACACCCAACAAAATCTTTACAACATTATTGATTATATTCCCCAAACTGTCCTTCATATCCTCGTGGCAATATTGTAGTTACTAATTTATGCTGTCTAATCCCTTTCCTTTCTCCCTCCTCCCCACCCCCTCCAATCTAACAGCCATCAGTTTTTCCTCTATATCTCTGAGACTATGTCTGTTTACTTTGCTTGTTTATTCAGTTCTTTAGATTCCACATATAAGTGAGACCATATGGTATTTGTCTTTCTCCGACTGACTTATTTCATAATGTTCTCTAGGTCCATCTGTATCATTGCAAATGGTAAAATTTCATTCTTCTCTATAGCCGAGTGATATTCCATTGTACAAATGTACCACAGTTTCTTTATCCAGTCGTCTACCGATGGGCATTTCAGTTAAAGTAAAGGTTTACTTCAAAAATCTTAGGATATAGCTTTTCTTTAAGGGAAGTATCTGTTTAAATAACTTCTTATTTCACAACATACATTTCCTTCTCATATGGCTCTAGTCTCAGTTTAATGCCATGTCTGGCCCAGAATTTAATGTAGTGACTTTAAAGGTTCTTTGTTAATTTAATGAATGATAATATAGTGATTATTTATTACCAAGCAGTGTTCTAAACTTGTTAAAAGCTTAATTTTCTTGACAAACTTATGAGGCAGACACTGTTATTATCCTTACTTTTCAAATGGTAAACCAAGGCACAGAGGGGTTAAGTAACTTACCAAAGGTCACACAGCCAGTGAGTGAAAAGTCTTGGCTTTGAAACCAGGCAATTTCGAGTCAATGCTATCAACCACTACTACACCATGTAATCTCTTTTTTATTTTATAAGTAAATTTTATTGAGGTACATCTAAGAATTTTAGTTATATATAGTAAAATGCACCCATTTTAAATGTACAATTTGAAGTTTTTTGACAAATGTGTCATTCCAGGTAACCACCACATCAATAGACTATTTGGTGGTTCTATCAACCTCTCTCCAACCTCAACGTGCAGTTGCAGGCGACCACTGATCTGTTGTTAATGTAGATTAGGTTTGCCTTTTCTAGAATTGCATCTAATGGAATCATGCAGTATGTGCTCAAAAGTGCCTGGCTTGTTTTGCTCAGTGTAATGTTTCTGAAGTTAATCCATGAGGTTGCATGTATCCGTAGTTTATTCTTTTATGGCTAAAAAGTTTATCATTGAATGGATCTGCAAAATTTTATTAACATATTCATCGATTCATGGGTTTCCAATTTGGGGCTTTTATGAATACAGATGTCGTAGATATGTATGTACAAACTTTTGTGTGGGATGCATATTATTCTTTAACTGGAGTTAATACCTAAGAGTGAAAAGTCTGGATTATATGGTAGATGTGTATTTAATTTAGGAGAAGCTGCCAAACTGTTTTCCAAAGGGGTTGTACAGTTTTATATTCCCACTCACACTTGGGATTGGTGGCAATATTTTTAGTTTTAGCTCTAAGTAGATGTGTAGTGGTATCTCCCTGGGGTGTCAGTTTATATTTCGACAGGGCAAATGATCTTAAGTAATTTTTCATATGCTTCTTGGCATTTACACATTTTCTTTTGTGAAGTGTCTGTTGCGACCTTTTGGTGATTTTTTTTTTTTTTTTTTTTTTTTGGATTGAGTGACTTCTGGTTATTGAGTTATATGGACCCTTCAATATCCTGGGACACAATTTTTGTCACATGTGTATTTTGAGAATATTTTTGTGCATTCTCAGGATTGCTTTCTTATTATATTTTAATGATGACTTTCAAAGAGCAAAATTTTAATTTTGATGAAGTCCAGTTTGCCAATGTTTTAATAACCATTTGTGTTATTTATGTCTTATCTAAGAAATGTTTGCCTACTCCAAGGTAACAAGGATTTTCTCCTACTATTTTTCTAGAAATTTCATAGCATTTGCTTTTCCATTTGGGTCTCTGAGCCATGTTGAGTTATTTTTCACTATGATGTCAGAGTTTATTTCTTTCCATAGGGATATCCAGTTCTTCCAGGACCATTCGTTGGAAAGGCTACCCTTTGCTCACTGAAATATGTTTGAGTCTATGTGTGAATTGATTGTTTTTCTCCGTTGACTCATAATTCTATCTTTATGCCAGTATGAAACAATATTCTTCATTATTTTTTCTTTACAGCAGGACCTGATACAAGCGTGTGAGTCCTTCAACTTTGTTCTTTATTTTGAAAAAACGATTAGCCTCTTTGGATACTTTGCACTGCCAGAGAAATTTTGGTATCAATCTGTTAATTTCTAGAAAAGAGTCTAAAGGGGTTGGTTTGGATTGTATTGACTCTATAGATAAATATGGAGAGATATAAATTTTACATCCTAACAATCTTAAAATTTCCAATTGATGAACATAATGAGCCTCCCATTTCTTTAAAAGTTTTACAACTTCTGTAGGAAATATTTGGCGTTTTTCAATGGATAAGCCTTCAAAATATTTTGTTAAATTTATCCCACAAGTAGTTTATGAGTTGGATATATAATTTTTAACATTTTATTCTCCAATTGTTCATTGCTAGAAATAAACATAAAATCAATTTTTATAATTTGAACTTGTGTCTAGCTGAAGGCACATTAGTTCCAGAAGCTTTCCTTTGCGTTCCTGTCAATTTTCTATGAGCATACTTATTCATCTGAGAATAAAGACAGTTGTACATCTTCCTTCCATTATTTTTATTTATTTTATTTCTTTTTCCATTGTCGAAGAAGTTTAGACAATGGATGACTGCAGTCTCCTTTATTTCTTTTAATTTCTGGCCTTATTTTACTGGCTGAGAGCTCCAGTACAATATTGAAGAAAAGTGCTAAGAGGGGCCATTCTTGCCTTGCTCCTAATCTTAGATGGAAAGCTTTCACTGTCACTATTAAGTGTCACATTAGCTGGAGGCTTCCTACAGGTATGCCTCATCAGAACAAGAATATTCATTTACACTCTTAAATCACTGAGAATTGTTTTCTTGAATGGGTGTTGGATTTTTTCCCCAAATATTTTCCTATATATTTAATATGTTCCTTTTGTTCCTCTACTGACTCTGTCAATATGGTAAATTACATTGTTTGATTTTTTTTTTACATGTACAACCAGACTTACAACAGAGGAACAAACAGCCAATGTAATATACAGTATTACATTTTTTAACACATTACTGGCATTGATTTGATGAAGTTTGTTAAAGCATTCTGCTTCCATGCTCAGGAGGGGCACTGGGTCTGTGGATTTTGTTTCCTTGTAAGGTGTGATTAAACTCCTTTGGGTATTTCAGGCCTGATTTGCTGGGTGAGTCTGGGTAAGCCCATTGTCTAAGGCCCTTGCAAACTTAGAACCTTGATGGGAGCAGTTTTGTACAAGAAAGACAAGATTGAAGGGCTTACATCAAGCTACTTAGATTCATAAAAGAATGACTGATAATGTGTACATTTATAAAATATCAGGGAGAAATGGTGGCCGGCATTGTTAGTTGCTTCCCAAATACTTTTTACCTCTTCGTTTTGCTGGGATGGTCTGTGGCTACATGACCAGGGGAGCTAACCTATTCTCCATGGGGGTTTGGGCCTGATTTACTTTAAGCCAAATATGGATGAAGCTCTTTAAATGACATTGAAGAGCCTGGGTTTACAAATTGAAAATGTAGAGTCAAAAGTTGGAAAGATCTGGGTCCTTGAAGACTTGGAAACACTGACTTTACTGGCTTGTGTTGCTTGTGAGACAAATTCCTTATTTAAGCTGTTCTTAGTGGCATTTTCAGTTTTGTTTTTTTTGTTTTTAAATAAAAAAATAGCATAATCATTACAAATATTACCAAAGATAGAAGTTTTGTAATCTAGTCACAGCAATAAAAAAAAAAATACAAGTTTTTTTTTTTAATTACTTTTGAACTATTTCTGAGAGAGGAAGAGAAATGTATTAATGGAACTTCCATCCAGCTGCGTAAGTTGGATGAATTGTCCTTTTGCATTCCAGGGATATTGAAAAACTCGGAGTGGTAGTCAAGAATCTAAACATCTTGCCAGTAGGCAGCCCAAGAGACATGCTGACAAAGTTTTCATCTGATTCTTGCACATTTTTAAATTTCATGCTGATCACACTTCTCCTTGTATTTGTCACTGCAAAATCAGCGACCTCATTTTCACAACACCCTTAGGACATGTTATAATTTCTGTGATTTCAAATCATCTTGCATTACTTATATTTTAGCTTCGTCACACGCATGCTGGGGGCTCATTCCACCTGGAGAGGCTGGGAACTGGAAGACAAGGGGAGCCTTAGCATAAGCCAAGAAACTGCTGACAGGAGGTTTCAGGGACAGAGAAAGTGTGAAAGGGCAAGTTTGGAGTTAGTTATTCTTTACAAGAAACAGGGACACGGGGAAGAAGTTTAGACAATGAATAACTGCCGCCTCCAAACTGAAATCTCTGCTTCTACTTTTGCTCGCCTGTGTTCTGGTGATCATAGCAGAGACCCTATTAAAGCAGAGTCAATTTCTGTCACCTTAATGGCTTCTTCCCACCCCATTCAGAATAAAAGTGGAATTCCTTACAGTGAACAAAGGCCGAGCATGATCTGGCCTGTTACTTCTCCAGCTTAGATGCCTACTTCCCCTCAGTGAGTCTCTGCTATTACTGAACCAAAGGGGGTTCGTTTGCCTACGTGCATCAAAACCAAATGAGACACGAACATGGGTTTGCAGCAAAGAAAGTAAAAGTTTACTTAAGGAAATGGTACCAAGCCCAGAGACACAGGTGAGCTACTGCTCAGACTTGGCTCCCCGATGGCCTCTAGGGGATGGATATACAGGGGCTAGATCATCAGTCATGGTACCTAAGGGAGCTGGGGTCGTGGGCTCTACTATTTGGTCAGGGCTGGGTAGGAGGCCATTGATCATGGCATCAGATCCTGATGTCAGTCGTGGCGTCTGTCTGTCTGGTTCTAAGGGGATGCAGCCGGTAGGAGCCTTCTGCCTTCATGGGTCTGGAGCTGAAACATGACTGAGGTCAAGATGTTATCTTTAGTTTGACTGATCACTTCGTAAGTTATATAAATGTCTCATCGCTATGGTGTCCACCTGAAACTAGCAATGTGGATGTCGACTGTAATAAAAATTTAAAAAATAATAGAAAAAGAATTATACAAGGCACTTCATAGATATTTGTAAAACTGAAATGAAGGGATGAGACCTTAGATCTATGGGAAACAGAAGTATATTTTGCAATCACTTTTGGGGTGGGCACCATCAAACGATAAGCTGAAAGGAAGTAAAAGGAGCAAGATGAAAGAAAGACCTGACAAGTGGCAGAAAAATCTCAAAAACTTTACTTTTTTACAATGTTTGGGTAATTTGTCTTATACTTAATCATTTTACACAATACTTTTATCTCATCTATATCATAAATATCCATCTCTGTGTTACTTAAACAATCCTAGATATATTACCTTCGCATCTTTCCTCATTTGAACAAAATGGAAATTCCAGAAAGCCTTGAAGTCCAGTCTCTGAGTTTTACCACCCCACTCCCCTATCCCCACTGCTGAGTTTGAACTGCATTGATTAATTCCCTAAATTCTTGGGTGTCAAAGGCATGTCACTAAATAGGTCCCCAAAGGCACCAAGGAAGCAAAAAAAGGAGAAAGCCCCGTAAAGGAAAATAGCATTTAATTGGGAACTCTCAGACATCTGTCGCTCTGTGACAGGCGCACAACCGGGCTTTGCACATTTTGTGACTTGCAGGTGGGACAGGACTGACAGCTGAAGTCACTGGAACTGTGTGTAGGGAGGGCGTTTGGGGGAGGGGAGGATTGAGAGGCTGGTTTTGGAGATTGTGCTGTTCAATTCTGAATATCATTTTTTAAACATCGGGGCCAATCTTGTCCTCTAAAATGCCATCGATCGTCCATTTAAGATGCCCCACTTGATTAACTGGCACCGACCTAAAGACCAGGTCTTGCAGAAAGTTGGAAAAAGAAAGAGTGCGTCGGTCTCTGTTAAAAACAAAGCCAGGTTCCATTCCTGGCCTCTTGGTTCACATCGGTGAGCTTGCTCCTGCGGGGAGCGCCTGCCCCTGGAGAATTCTGCTTTTAATAAGCTTCCCAATCAGCTCGCGAGGGCAAGGCGCGCTCCCTCCCTCGCGGGGCCTGCGTCCTCTCCCAGCCCGCTCTGCTCAGCCCTCCCATTCTCCACTTGCCTTCCGTTCCCTCCCTGTCGGGGCGGAATTGAGTCCAAGGCAGGATCAGGTTCCCCGCCTTCCAATCCGAAAATCCCGCCAAGGGAGTCGCAGAGTCGAGGAAACCCCAAAGTGGAGCCAGGGGAAGAAAGAGGCCAGTGAGTCACCGGCCAGGAGGGAGCAGCGACCGCGCCGCCAGCCGCAGCGACTCGGGTACCTGGACCCCAGCAGCAAATCTCGCCCCTTTCAGCAACAAAGGCAGCCTGCGCGCAGAAAGCACGTTTGCAACTCAAAGTAAGTGCAAAGGGATGCGCGAGTCTCCCAGGTGAATCCCAGCGAGTTTCCTTCGCCTGCTGCCACTTTTCGAGGCGCCACCAGATGATGGTGGTAGGAGCGGGAGAGACGCTGGCTGCTTTGGTGGCTTTCCTGATGCGGCTGCTTTCAGAACTGATTTGCTCCGGAGGCAAATTGAGGCATATTTTGGGGGAGTCAGGTCAGGAGACTTAGGGTGCCCTGAAATAAGTGGAAGACACGCATGCATTTGTCCAGTGTTCCTGCTACGGGCTGGAGGAGATGGCAGGGGCTTGGCTCTTTGTAAAACCTGCCTAAGTAGGTGTGTCTGTGGCTGGGTAGGGAAGAGAGAGAAAGTAAGGCACCTGGGCAAGCAGGCCTCCGTTCCCCATCCTTTCTCTGCTCTCTAGTCGCCTTGCTGGCTGGTGACTCTTAGCTGGCATGTCTAGACTCGATGTGGGGGCTGGTTCCTCCCAGTGCCAGCGGACACGAGGCATCTAGCCCTCCTGGTCCTGCCTGCCAGCCCAGGAATGGTTCTAGAAATGATTATATGTCCAAAGTGGAAAAGACACACCTTTAACCCCATCTCTCATTTGGATGCTAATTTGAATAACTGCCCTGTACACAGGCATTTGAACTTTTTATTTCATCCACCTAAAGCTAGGGTATATTTATCACTAATTTGCCAGGTTCTTAGTTTCTGAGTTGATGTTTCTATTAAGATAAAATATTTTTAGAGAGAGGAATGTATTCAACTCCTTCCCTAGTTCATACACAGAACAACAGAACATAAAACTTCCTCTCTCTCTCTCTCTTTCACACACACACACACACACACACACACACACACACACACACCTTTGTCCTTAACACAACACATACAAACTCAAGAACACACACCGAGTTTATATGCACTCTATTGTTAACTTACCCCTATCTCTGTTAACAACTGCGTTGTAAATTTGGGGATACATTGAAAAAACTAGGAGTGGCATGTGGGGGGAGGGGTGGCCCTGAGAGGAGAGCAGGGACAATGTGAGAGACACCAAGTTCCAGTCTTTGAGCATTTTTCGGCTTAGCAGGCATTTTGCTTTAGCAGCTTGAGCAAGGGGTGTGTGTGTGTGTGTGTGTGTGTGTGTGTGTGTGTGTGTGTGTGTTGGAGGGAAGGGCCTGGGAGGAGATTCATAAAATCCCAAGAAGAGCTTTTGAACTAATAACATCATGAAGCAATTTCATGATCCTGGGCAAAAGTGGAATTGATGAAACAGTGCAGCCCAATTAGCCCCTGATCATTTAGGGATGAATCGATATGTAGAAATATTACAAGGTCATGGGAGTATCTCCCAGCATAGAAAATCAAACTTGTGTTTTCCGTCTTCGTTATGCACCTTTTAAAGTCAATTATGTACTTTAAAGACCAAATCACTGAAAAACATTTACCGTCTAGTTACAGTCAAAGGAAATCAGAGTGGATAGTATCTCTTCCCCCTCCTTTGGGACATGAGTTATTTCAGAGTGGCAAAACTGGTCTTTTCTCATTTAAAGTAGAGGATGAAATTTTTTATTATTTTATTTAAACATAATCTACTGCCATTATTCTGTGCTTTAAGAAACATGTGTGCTTCGAATTCTGTAATTGTACTCTAAATCTGCAGAAGGTAATCTTCCCTCTCTTGCTGTTTCCAGGCCTGCTTTAGGACAGTTTTCTCATTTAGGGAAGGGCTACTAGGAGCGCCCACCTGCAGCCATACAGAGCACACTAGGTGCTGTATTCCAGCTGTGCACTTGTGAATACAACTGTATTATATTTTCAAATCTAGAGCTGTGAGAGAAATGAAACTACTGTTACCAGGTCATTTTTTATTATCTAATTTTTAAATGAGGTATTTAAATGAGAATATCGTTTAACAGTATGCATAATATAACATATTATATGTATTACATACTTGTGTGGTTTCCAAGACCTCTTTCCATGACATTTGGAGTAATCAACTTACTAATGTATTGAAAGTTTCCATCATGTACCTTATTTAATCTTTACATATGGCAAGCCCACATTTTTTTTCTTTTTTTTTTTTTCATTCCAGTAAGTCAATAGCCTCATTTGAATTTTCACAAAACCTAATCTTTGGAAACAACCTGACAGAGAGATAAAGTCCCCAAATAGTTTAATCGTTTTTATCACTAAAATCAATCTTAGAAATTAAATATTTTAAGCTAAACCCCTCCCCCCCCTTTGAAGATACTCTTGCTTTCTCATTTAAATGACATCCTCACATGCATTCTGATCCTGTTCCTATTTGGCATGTGGTGTGTTTGTTACTAATCAAACTCTTCTCAGGAGACTGAGTTTCCTTGGCTTGTTCACCACAGTGTAGTAAGTTAACAGTAGATGGAGGGCCAGAAGGCAGAACTCAGAATGTCAGTTCTAGTTCTCCCAACACTTGTGCTTTTTGATATGGTGGCATCGCGATAAGGGGAGCTGTTCTTGACTTCTCTCTTGAAGGCAGTGTCCAAACAGAGACCTCCCCCCCAGGGTGACGAGGGAGCAAATGTGTTTGACACCTGAGAGCTCCTCAGTCCAAGTTAAGGTGTGTTCACCCTGGAGCCTCAGGCTGAGTCTGGGCTCTTCAAGCCCTCGCTGCACCACTTGGATGCTGAGTGGGGCTTCTTTATAAGCGTGAGGAATGTTGTCACCTCTGGCTGCTGTTCTAATAAGTAATCAAAAGAAGTTTTGTTTCCTCTTGGTACAAAGCCATGTCACTGTATGGAGGGGAGAGTAATATTCAGATACGGACTTTCTCTTTCTGGGACCTTCTCTTTCTGAGCGGGGCCTGCTTTCTCCGAGAGTCAATTTTCTTGAATGGAGTTTGGGCCATGGCCTCACTTTGGAAAGTTGTTCTCTATGTTTGATGTTTATGGCCAATTCAGATTGCCATCCACTGGGCCATTTTTCCATGCATTTCATGCCAAGCTTGTAGGTGGCATAGTTTTCCAGGTATCATACCGTCTTTCTAGATTGTCAAATATAACAAGCCTTTTGTTCCTCCCTATTCTAATATTTGGTAAATAAGAAGTTAAAATTTCTGTGGTTTAAAAGGGTAGCTATAATGTAACACTATCGGAGGGCATTGTAATTATGATAATATTGCGGATTTGATTATGTAGATTGCATTCACCACACGTTCCTATTTCTTAAGGGTAGGCAAGGACTACAGTGAATGTTCATGCTCGAGATATTCTGAGAAATAAAACTTCATTTCTTCTACTGGGCTTTATTTTGCAGCCATTTCTTCAAAGGAAGTTTAGACGAAGTGACATTTCAAATGTAAAAAAAGATCATCATAATGAGTTTCGTAAAAGCAAAATCCTTCAATTCTTATACTTCATACTTATTAAAAAAAGAACGTCACTTGTGTATTAATCTCAAAGAAGTGAGTCGCAGGAACTGTCACTTGAATTCTTGATTCTAACAATTGTACGTAGTAAAATCCAAAACATCATTTTAAAACACAAACAGCATGCTGTATGTCTAACGTTTTGGTCCCTCTTCTTCCACCTTTTCTACTTACCCATTCCCTCCTCTTCTGGATCTCATTTCTCCTTTTCACTGACCCAGTTGCCGTCATTTCCTGTCCATCAAATTCCATGATGTTTTGCCTAATTCCTTCCCCATATCTGTGATGGCATATATCCCTTATATACATATGTATCAGGGATGGTCGCCCATATCTTGGAATGCATGGAAGGCTGAACCTCGCTAGCTGAAATTTAGACGTTTTCCTGACCTGTTTCACTGAACTCTCTTTTCAGAGCCAACGTACTTTCTATCGACTCTGCTAGACATTTTTTCCTCCTTCTTCTTCTTTTTTGTTTTTTAACTCAGACCCTGGCTAAGATCAGCTTACACTTTCATCGCTACAATAAGTGTTGACTTCATTCTGTTCTCTGCTTCTCAACTTCAGTGAAGGGGTGGAACCAGGATTGCTCACCCTCCATCACACTCTTCCAGGCCCTATCTCAACAATATTTCTTACTGTTATGGCAAGTCAGTTTAATACTAAACAGTATTTATTATATATGTGCAGGATGCCTACTATTGTATTGGACGAAGGCGTATATTTAAGAAAAATTTAAGTCCTAGATTTTCTCTCTAGGGCCCACAGTTTTACAATTCCAGACACTTTGTATTTGGTAGTGGTGCTAACTTCTGAAATCCTTTATTAGAACTTCATTTAAAAGACATTTCAAACAATGAAAATCCATTATGCTCTCCACCCATCTCTGATAGAAACACTTAAAAAGTCACATTCATTTTATCAAACCAATGGCTTTTTGCATTTCTTCACTTTCCTTATCACACAAAAGCATGGCCTGCGAACACCACCTTAGCATTAACTTCCTTGACATATTATTATCTTAGTTGTTTTCTAACTTCTTTGGACACTCCTCTCATCTTTATTTATTTATTTTTATTTTTTCCCTCCTCAACCTTTAAAGGTGGACATTCATTTCCAAATATTTCCTTTCTCTCCCTCTCACTCCCCTCCCTTATTCCTTCCCTCTTTTTCCAAGTGCTTTCGTATTGATCACGACTCTTCTTTGAGTTTCTACTCTAATTTTCATTGAGGAAAAAGTCTCATATCTCTCCATTTTCTATTGAGTTTTAGTCTCACTTTTTTAATTGTCTTTTTTTTTTTTTTTTTTTTTAATGAAAGGAATGATTTGAGCCCCATCCTATTTGGTAAAGGAGATTGAAGTAAAGGACTTCTTATTTTATTCTTAGCCCTAACAGATGCCAACAGGTATTGACTGCCCCATTATGTCAGGTGATATAATGGGGGATAAAAAAATAAATCAATACACCTTCAAGCAATTTATGGTCAACTCAATGTGTATCTGGATAATTAGATTAAAACACAAATTACAACAACACAAGTTAGAGTAAGGTATGTACACACAAGATTTTTGCCCTAAGCAGTTACAACGACAAATCTATAAACAAACATTTTTAGGAGAAAAAGCAAAGTAACTCACAAAAGGCTAGATGGAGAAGGGGATAGTATTTATTTCAAAAGCACCACTGTTTTTTTGTTGCTTTAATGTATTTAGCCTAGCAGAGAAATTGAACTCTCAATTCCTTCCTGCGTTCATTTCACATTTGCCACATAATTGAACAGAACTAACAGTTATTGAAAGTGACATCCTTAGAAATCAGTCTGTGTTATTTAGAATAAATATAATTTTGAAGGCGTGACACCTCACCCTAGGTGTTCTTTTCAGGAAAATTTATACTAGACATGAGATGACTGTTCTTCAATGAAAACGTAGACATGGAGGAAAAGAGTGCAAATCTTCCAACTTCAGCTATGGAATGTGGGTGAAACTGTAAATAAGTTGGCGATGGAAGCCACTCGGGGAGAGTTTTCCCAAACAAATCCTCCTTCTAGGTGAGGCTCTAATTCTCCAGCCTCCTCTTTCCTTCTCAGCCTCTCCTTCACCCCTTCCTGTGACTTCAAATCCTGCTTTCCCATCGGAGTTGACACTGGAAGAGCACACCTCTTATTTCTTGTAATGACTCACCGTCACCACCAGCTCCACCCCACCCACACCATGCATCCCTGGAAGGCAGGGATACTCGCTCATTCATCTCAAGAATTCTAGACTATCTAGCATAGGACCCTTGAAATGCCCAGTAATGTCAGGCATATGAGTGCAAAACTAAGTAAATGATTCTGAATACCATTCTCTTCTGCCCCTCATGCTTCAGAGACCTTGACTGTCTGTCCTCCATACCTAATTCCCTTAAACCTCACCTGGTATTGTTTCCTGTTTAAACCTGAGCACCCCCATTCTCAGTATCGAACCTCTAGAAGAAACCTCCATCTCTTTTTTTTCTCCCCTCCTTCATTCCAAACGTAATATAGGCCTGTCAGTTCTCTGGAATGTCTTTCTAATCATACTCTACCTCGTTGACTTTGAGGCCCAAACCTCGTGTGATCTCTGACTTATGCTACCGCCGTAAGCAAGACAGAAATCCAACCTACCTCTTTAACGAACCATATAATTCAAAGCTCATAAGACTGATCATTTGGAACATTATTTTCATTACAGCTCCAATGTGGCCATAAAACATTTGCTTTTTAGAACTTTTCATATTTATTTTCTCATGATGTTTTCATAACAATTTTACTCAGGGAGTCTAAGGAGGATTTTTACAAAAAAATAATATGGACGCTTAAGCTTCGAGAGGTTAAGGTGACCCCATTCAATGCCATATAAGTATTAAAACAAAGGTCTTACAATTTCTAGTTTGGGTATTTTTTTTTCTACTTTATAATGTCACCTTTTTCTTTGGCTAGTTTATGTTCCAGTTGCCTCTCACAACAGACCTAAACTCCAATGTATATACAGTAAAGCTCAAATAACCTAGGCGAGCGGTTCCATCATCAGTGTTTACCCGAACAACTGGAGATATGGCTTAGCATCCAGATGCCTGGGGCCCAGCCCCAGAGGTTCTGATTTGAGAGGTTGAATCAAGGAGCCTGGACATGTAACATCAGGGCTGCAGGTGATACATTCAACACATTAGCCTTAACATTCCAATATTTGAGCTCAAGGTCAAAGAAACCAAGACATAAACCTCAGCTACACTGCTTACTAGCTGTGTGACCATCAGCAAATGTTGTGGTCTTTCTTCCATTTTCTTATGTCTCACTAGGACATACCTCCTAGGATGGTCATGAGTGTTAATCTAGAAAATGAATGTGAAGTATTGAGCCCAGATTCTGATTGCTGGGGAGTGTTTGAGGAGGAGGATGGAAATTCTGATCATGGTGGTGCAGGACTGGATGAAAGTCCACCCTTGCTCTCCCTACCCCACGGCTTTTCTTCTCATGCTCATTTGGGTTCTCTAACAAACAGGCAAACAGAAACCTAGGTGAGACTCTCCTTGAAATGCTTCTTCTCTGCACTCTCAGATCATGCTTTCTAAATGCAGATTTAAAACCCCTTTCTTCTGAAAAGCACACAGAACACATGATAATGCTCAAGGCCTGGGGGCTTTGACATGTAAGGTTCCCAAACCCAACTGTTGACCTTGGCCTTTCTAGGAGAGCATTGTGCACACAAGAGTAGCCACCTTATTGCGACATTGGTGGTACCCATAACCATATCCTCCCACCCTGCCTCCCACCATGGAGCTCAGACGAAGGGTCGAGTTTTGGATGTAGGACCCTGTATTTATTTCATCATAGTTCTGACTGTTGTTTGATGTGGGATGCTGGGTGTGCCACTGAATCTCCTAGAATCTCAGGATTTTCAGCTGTAAGATGGCAGTGATGATGATGATGATGACATTACCTGCTTTGCCTACCCCACAGAATGGTGATACAGGTAAATTGTGACAATGCAATGTTTATAAACTATAGACTCTTATACTAAACGTGGCTATGATTAATACGGTCAGTGGGGCCAGTTCTGTCTTTCTCTCTCCCCAATTCTACGGCTTATCATTGTCATTTTCTCAGGACACCTAGAGATTGCCTAAGATGCCTGAAGGTAAGTTGGAGTTGGAGGAAAGACACAGGTGAAGAAAAAGAAATCTGAGTCATAGTGGAAAAAAAAAGGGATTAGACAGTCGTAAAGAGGATCTTTTACTAAATCGTTCTTCCTAAGTGTTATAAAGGATACAGACCAAATTTTTCAATTGGTTATTTGCGCTCAATTTAGGTATTTACAATTGATTAGCAATACTTTGTTTATGCTATAGCTGGGCTTCTCACACTTTGATGTGCATATCAGTCACCTGGAGATCTTGCTAAAATGCAGATTTTGATTCAGCAGGTCTCCTGTGGATTTTCAGAATCTGCATGTCAAACAACTAGTGGCTGGCTACTCCCCACTTTGAGTAGCCAAACACTAGTGCTTAGTTCCATAAACTTGAGAGAATGGGAGAAGGATCAGAACAAATCCATAGCTTAATAAAAACAATGAGGGTTATGGACAGGAATACTGCTTGCCCTATGCAAAAGCTGCTTATGCCTGTATCTTTGTGTCCAAATAATATTTACAATGCTTGATTATTTATAAAAGAAATTTGCAGTCACCATCTGAATTGCTATCGACTCAACTGAAGCCCCTTACAAGTAAAAGGCCCCTTTCCTGCAAGACACTGGGTCCATCTAAAACGTCCACAGAGGCATTTGGTCCACGCCGAAAGGCCCTTGGACTTGGGTCCTATCCAAATGTCTGTGGGCGTATCTGGTCCCTGCCAAATGGTCCTTGATATCTGGTCCTGTCCAAAATGTCCACACTTAGAAAACGTCCCTGGGTTTAATAGGGACATTTAATAGCCCATAATGTTTATTTATACTTTTGGTTTGCAGGATTAATACATAAAAATATTATAATATTTTATTGGTCCAATTGTTGTATCATGGCTGTAATGCCAATAATAACCCTTCTTGTTTCGGTTGCCTAGCTGGTAATGGCACATATCAGGGACCAAATATCGTGGACCTTTTGGCATGGACCAAATGTCTCTATGGATGTTTTGCACAGAACCAAATACCGAGGACCTTGCAGCATGGATCAAATGTCTCATTGGACATTCTGGACAGCACCAAAATCCACAATTGGCCCCTTGCCAGGTGTGGACTTGGGTCTCTTCACCAATGCTTCCGTTAGAGCCCTTCCCCAGAGAGGATATAAATGACCCAAATGCTACCTTCTTAATTTGCCTTCAAAGCTAGTGAGAAGTGTTTAGGGAACTTCATTCTTAATCTGAAACAGGATATGTTTTGTTCATGCTAGAGTAGCCTCTCCTTTAGGGTTTCAACATCAATGCTCCCTTCAATTCTCCCCTTCCAAACTATAATGGAAGCAGAACAAGTATCATCCATCTATGTGACTTCCTGGGGAACATTGGGCTGCCCTAGAAGAAGCCAGAGCTTTTTGCCTCAGAGTCCAGATTTAACCAATAAGAACAATCCTAATTAATAACAATCTTGGTAACAATCTTAGGTAACAGTGAAAATCTTCACTCAGGCTAAAACAAATGAAGACCATACAAAACTTTAAAACAATGTTTTCATGGTGGCCTTCCTAATTTGCTAATAATATGGCCTTTTCTAAATTTAGCCACGAGATTATTGCTCCCAGTAGCAGAGAATCATCTGTGAAGTTTTAGCATATAACGGTCTTCATTTCTGAGCATAAGAACGTCAGAGGGGTTCCACTGGGTGTCTGCCAGCTGGCCAGATGGGGTGTCCATGTTAAGCCAAAAATTGTATCTTTAGCTTAAAAAATACCCTGTAGCTTTGGAGACTCTTATGCAAGGATCCATTTAGTTCTTCAAGAACTATTTTCTACAAAAAAAAAAAAAAAAAAAGTGTTGCCTTCTGGGTGCAGTATATTTCTTTAGATATAGTCCATGGGGTTCAAATGAGGCAGACTGAAGCTACTATAGAAAAGAAAGTAGGCAGTTTATTAGATTATTTTAACAGGCGTAGGTACTTAAATTTTGAAACAGTAAAATAAAGCCTTTTTCCCCATCCTCTTTCCTTGGTCATAATATACATTTCACTATTAAATTTAATGTCTCTGGCAGTATGCAGAAATCTCAACTATAGTTCGATGCATGTCAGACTTGTGAAAGGTTAATTTTAATTATGTAAAAAATAATGAAAAGGTTTTTTTTAATTGTTATGTGTATTATTAGGAAAACACAAATAAATATACCTGAAAAATACATTATTTTATCACATTCTAGAAAAATATGTGTTCATGGTACAAGATATTCAATTTTTTTTTAAATTATAAAGAAGGAAAAACCTGACTTATATTCCTGCTCAAAATAGACACCACTATTAACACTCTGATTTACTTTTACAGTTTTTCTGATATAACTCTTAAAAATAGTTGTTTGAATAATTGTGTCCTGCTTTTTAAATCAACATTAGAACTGATGCACGCGATATTTTTAATAGCTGAGCCATGTTAACGTGGGCATTTGTTTCTACTAAACGGGCCACTTAAGATGGAAGGTCAGTTCATTTAGCTTGACACGGGTAAATTTGAATCACAAAAAAACTTAGTGAATTCATATCATGGACCCTCATGAAAAGCTGGAAATAGGGAAATGCATACAAACAAACAAAATCCCATGAAGCAAACAAAATATCTTTGTCCAGCCAGCAAAGGATGTGCTGTTCAGATGGGAACAGATAATCCTGTGAACTTAGTATATGCCAATTAGAGGTCACGCTGAGTAAACAATATCTTCCATTCTTAGCCTTAAGGATCCTTTCAGATCCATATCCGGGGAGTAAAGGTCTCCCCAGGGATGCCACAACTGCCTGATCCCACCCAGGTCCAATATAACCCTGTTAGCAGGTCCCAGGAGCCTGGGGGAGCCTCAGAACTGCCTTGGACTGCAAGGAGGGGGCCTAATGTACTACAGGTTTGCAAACTGTGGGAGCAGCAAACCTCTTTGATTCATGTTGCTCCAGGAACCCTTTGGGGAGTTATTTATTTGCTCTGCTATTTTTTGGAATGACTAGTGTACAAATTGGCTCCAGTTTAAAGTGAGCCCAATCAAATCTGGGTTTAGCAACCACATTCCTGTTTGTCGAGGAGGGGTTCAAGTTAAATGCCGTTCGTTATCCTCTAGGCCAGTATTGGAATCCCCACCAACATGAGCCTAAATGGTTTTGAGCCTTTCTAAATAGCAGTTTTAATCTGATGGTTCGGGATCACAGAGATAGCACTCTGATATGTGATATCTGGGGATTTGAAGAAGCACGTCCAGGCCATTAGAAAGGAATCTGGTTTGGAGAAACAGATCAAAAGTAATTTAGCAGGAATAAATGTGTAGAGGTGGATTTCTACCAATTTCTCTCTAACTAGATCCACATTTCCTAAAAGCAGGCTGACTCTGTGGGTCTCTAACATCTCGCCCAGCGATGTTGTCTTGCAAGAGGTTAAAATGAGAGCAATAGAAATGAACTTAAACTGACACCTTAGGGAAAGCATCCAAAAATGTGATGGACCGAAGCCTTGTGGTTGGGGAGAAGAGCATCAGAGCTCACAGAAAATTCTATTAAGATAGCATTGAGGTTTCCTCCACTGTGGATGAACCACTGGGCAAGCAGCTTGGGTCCTTTGGGCCCATCTGTGTCTGGTAGGGTTTGTTCGGTGACTTCTCTGGGGTGGGTTTATCTTGTTTGCTTTCCACATCTCCTGGGCTCTACATGCCTCTTGGTATAATTATGCCACAAAGTCAGCCCAGCTCTGTGGAGCAACCCTGGGCCCGTCTTGTTCTCAGAGGAAGCGTCTGAAGACAAAAACAGTGTCAGTTCCAGTGAAGAGTTCCTGCAGCAAATAGATACTCCCTCTAACCCATTATTTTCATCTATGTTTTCTCCACCCTCGGGGATGGTCATGAAAGGGGATCAAGGAGGAAATGGAGAGGCTCCTTTTCAAGGGCTGGAAACCAGCGGGATCCCTCCTGGCCCAGGGCTTAGCAGCACACGAGCCAGTGGTCATTCTGGGTTAGTTTTCTACCGTGACTTCCACTGACCCATGGCAATGAGTACCATTAAAGACCTTGTTTAAATCAGAGAAAGTTTAGGGTTGGGCATTTCTATTAAGAGTTCAGTTCTATTTTGAAGAACTAGTATTATTCCCTTGTCTTCTTCCCATCTCAAATTGACCCCTTCCTTATCTGATTTCCAAGGTGTAGCCAGGTCTATCATCCTCCATTAGAACTTGAGCAACAGTTGAAAACAAGGACAGAACACGGAAAGATGAGACTGTTCTGAAGGGGATTGAAGTGTTTCTTTGGTGTGGAAGACCAGCCTAAGGGTGAGAGGCTGTTTTCCTTAAAAGGGAATGGATTTCGTTGCTCGTTAATGTGACATGGAATTGCTTATCTGTTCTTGGTGGAATTTAAGCAAAATCATACTTTGCTCCTTGAGAATGTTCAAATATCTGTATCTGTTATGCCTCAAAATGCTGTAGTGAGATCGGAGTGTCCTTTAGACCTTCAGAGAAGCCAGGAACCTGTGAACTGGAAAAGGTGAGAAATATGACAATGACGTGTAGACCGATTAGTAAGGTTTTAGGAGCAAGTAACAAAATTCTGGGTGTGGAGGAACCATGGGATGGTGGCTTATCAGATAAATTTGACTTTTACTGAAATGAGGATGAGGGACTACCCAATGAGATGCACCACATACAGTTGAGGGACATTTAAGGTACATACTAAAAAAGATAAGACACGGAAATATTGACCGGTGTTTCCGGAAGCACATCTGCAGATTTTATAATAAATTCTTCCAGGCAGCATCTAACTGACATCATTTCCATTTAGCGATCTCCCGAAGAAGATCCTTCAATTGTTAAATCATCTTGGATTGTTGGTCCTTTGTATTTAAAGAAAGTCATTATATTAATTCTGAGTTTCAGGAGCCATATATTTTGTCACCGACTCTCATTGTTCCTACTAGACTCCTAGGAACAATGTTCTTTCACTTAACCACTGCCCAATTAGCAACTGAGACATAGTAGGTGCTCAATCCATGTTTGTTGTTGCATAGAATTTGGATAACCTTTTTACCGAGTTTGTCCTCCTTCCCTGCTCCCCGCTCCCCCTGCACCAACCCTGGCAAGATTTAATATTAACTGGCTGCCCTAGCCAAACATTGAGACACGAGCAATCATTTTCTTTGGCATCTCCAGCTCTTCTTTTCTGCTCTATCCTTCATACTCAGGGATATTTCTCTTATCAATGTTTGGGCACCCAGAGTCCTACCTTCTGCTATTGTGTGAAGACATCTGGTATCCAGGCTTCATGAGGGCATCCCCAGCGTCCTTTGATATGTTCTGGGACACATGGCAATAAGTCAAAGTTCAGGACCTGCCAGAGTCTCTGAGGCTCTATTCCTAGGAATTGCTAGGCCCAGGGAAGAGTCTCCATCCCTTGCCGTCTCTACTTCTAGAGGCTGAGGTCTTTGCTTTCCTCTCCTTCTTTTCTAAGCACAGCTCACCAACTGTAATGATAATATCTAATATGTATTGAGTGCTTCCTATCCGATGGGCACAGTACTAGAACTTTAAATTCAGTACTGGGTTACGTACTCCCCAAATCTCATGGGATAAAGATTCTTTCCCTTCTTAGTTGAAAAATGAGGGAATTCAGTCTCAGAATGGTTAAGTAACTTGTCCAGGATCATAAGCTAGTGAGAGGTCGGACTGATATCATAGTCCGAATATTTCTAACCATAAAACTCTTCTTAAGGCATCAAGTTCTCCTCCCTCCATCCCCCTGCTCTATGGCAAGGGCCCAGTGAGTATCTAAAGATATTCTGGTTCAATATTCCCTTCCTCCCCTGAGCCAGTGTCCAAGAATATACCCTCTCTTGGACAAAGAATCCTATTGTTAGATTAGACCTCTTTGATGGTGTGTTATTGTATATTGTTTCATTCTCCATTGTTCTCTCAAGCATCTATTTGCCTCTCCTGGTGGTCTGCCTGGCTTGTGCTGAGGAAGAGGCTGGGGGAATGTAGGCAGGAGGGAGTCTGGGGGATGCTCTGTCTGCGCCTCCAGCCTGCTATCACCTGACTAAATTGTTGGTTGGATTGCTGTGTTCCAGCCCTGGGGGAGGCCACAATGCCGTGTTTGTTTGTGTATGAGAGTCTCTGGCTTTGATTAGCAGTGAGCTCCAGTGCAGCTGAACACACAATAGGGACCAAAGGATGGGGAACAAATCCTGCTACAGTTTCCCATTGGAAAGCATTTGCTGTCAAGCTTGGACATCCCACAGTGGGACACAGATGGACAGAGGCTGGGAAAGGTTAGGTGATGGATTCTCCATGCCCCGCAGCCCGTTGTGTGTGATGAAGTCATTCCTTTACGTGGAGTGTTGAGCTTCTATCCCTCTCGCTGTCTTTTACGATTAAGGGTTAAGACTGATATTGATGTGGTTTGAGGAGGGGCAAAGACTGGAAGGCTGCAAAGCATGAAGGAGCGCCATGATTGCAAGGGCTAGGGCAAAAACAGGGAAAAGGATGCCTCTCAAAGGGCTAGTCACACAGTAAAAAAAAAAAAAAAGTCATTACTTTGGCTGCATGGAAGACGTAAAAATATGACGATAATTCTATCACTTATAAAAAAGAGGAAAGTAGAAAATGTTTATTTCATAACAGGCAAAGTTAATGATTTTGTAACAGACAAACTGATAATAGGATTTTATTTCTTATTAAATTAAATCTTCTATCTGTTGTAGGCACACCCAATCGCTGGTAGCTGAATAATAAGATGTCTGCACTGAACACAATATGCTGGGCTTTATGTTAAGTACTAGGGATATAGAGATGAAGTCTCTGTCTTCAGGCCTCACAATCTCATTGGGGAGCAGGCACATAAACAGCTAATCATTACAATGTCAGTGTATTGACCTAGGTTTGCCCTTAGGAGAGACCTTAGGAGAGACACCTAAATCAACTGGGAGTGGATTCAGGGCAGGCTTCCAGGAGGAAGTGTCTCCTGACTTGTCTTTCATGACTGAAGAAGATAAGGGAGGAAGTGGGAGTTCTGTGTCGAGTCAACAATGTGAATCTGGACTTCATTCTTGTCATATAATAGTTACTTTAAATGATTATATCTTCACTGCTTAACTACAGAGCTCTTAGCCCAATGCTTTGCACAAAGAAAGAAAGAAGGAAGGAAGGAAGGAAGGAAGGAAGGAAGGAAGGAAGGAAGGAAGGAAGGAAGGAAAGAAGGAAGGAAAGAAGGAAGGAAAGAAGGAAGGAAAGAAGAAAGGAAGGAAGAGAATTTCTGATGCCTTGGTGTAAGTGGGTATTTAGGAGGAATCCTTGCTTGAGACATTCTGAAAGAAAATAAAAGCTAACTGATAGAAGGTGGGTCCATGAAGGATGAGTGAAAAATGAGATGTTGACGCTGACCAGTTTGATTCTAGTGCCATTGATAGAAGAAATCTAGAGAAGGAGCTGATTTGGGGGAAGAGGTGAGTATTCTGGGCCCAAAGGAATTATGGAGAGACGGGATTATCCTCAGAACTGAGCATGGTTTGGACCCAGGCTTCCTAGGTCTCTTGGAACTTTGTGGCACCCTCAGTTCTCGGGAGGTCATTTGATAAGAATGAGCCTCAGGCAGGTAGCACTTCGTCAGTGGTGACCAGGCTCCCATCTAAACTCACGTCCCTAGTACATTACTGTACCTTCCTCCCCAGGAAATCTTGCAACACACTTTAGCTAGAATGAGATAAGACCACGTTAACAGTATATTTTTCTGGGGAATATGTTTTTTTATTATGACTTTGCTTCTTACTTTAAGGGTTCCATGCATGCTTCTGCTTTCAAGAAAGCTCTACCTCCAGGCCTAGACATTTCACACGCACATGGAACACGGTGGAAGCCATGTCTTCCACAAGAGATCAGTTGGCCTAAGAGAACCTTCTGTAATTTGAGTAACTGCATTTTAGATGCGCACTGATCACCCACACTGAGCTGCCCGCCCTTTCCTTGAAACTGCTTATTTTTCCTTTGCTCAGAATAAATGATCTTCTGCCAGCTGTGTGGAGAGTCATGACTTCTGCAGTGGAAAAAGTAGTTCCTCATGCAACTCAACACCAGAGTGACAGTGAAAGCTGGATTGTTACTGCTTAACAAATATCGGTTAAAATATGTGGAGAAACACAAGCGCTGGGCCCTCAAAGGGAGAAGGTTTCTTACGTGCTTTGTTGAAAGGGCTTCTGTCCAGGGAGGATATTTTGTGAGGTGGTTGCTTCTTTGCTGTCCCCAGTTAGCACCTCCTTCACACACCCTCCTGGGACAGACAGATGCTCCCTTTCCTTTTGGCATTTTCTTTATCCAACGCCTGTGACCCTCCATCAGAGAGGGGGCAGAGTTGAGGTAAATGGATCATTTTTATTTTTGCAGCTTGCTGAAAGAAAAGAAAGCTCAGGAAGTCAAAATTGTCTGGTGTCCAATCAATCCCCAATTCAGTCATGAGACTGAAGAAGCAGGATATTGTCCTGGGGACAGGGATTAACTGTCTAAAAAAAGTAACTTCTAAGAAAGCCATTTAACCCAGGATACGTTGGATTTAATATTGTTCTAGATTAGGGTTTACTCTGCATGCCCTGGTCCATGAGGGTGAAATCCTGTGATTTCATGAAGGTTTTGCCTCTTCTGGTTTCTTTGACCAATCAGTACAGTACTGCCAAGATGAGCCTTTGCTAATACAACCAAGACTCTTGTTGGCAGATGACCCACTTGATATTAAAAAAAATATCATATGCTGTTTAGGCTTTCCTGTAATGAAACTAACAGCTAAACATCCGTGTTATCATTTTATTATTTGCAAATTGCTTTCAATGTCTTATTTTCTCCTCAGAACAACTGTATACGATCAATTTTCATGTTACTGCCCTTTACACAGATGAAAAGGAGTCTTTGAAAATGGAGACTGACCCAAAGTTTTTCTAAGAAGAAGGCACCATGACAGTTGCCTTATCCTCCTCATTGGATAGTTCTGGGAGTTTTCATAGTCTGTGGAAGTATTTGGTTAAGACATTCAAAGAAAACGTAGTAGTCTGGTCTTTTCCCGTGGCTTAAAGCGTTGGCTTGCACAATTCTTGAGCACTGTTTCTTAAAGAGCAGTCCGCATGCATTTATATCTCCCGGGGTTGTTATCTAAAAGTTTCTCACCCTCCACCTATACATCAGAGCGTTTCAGTGAGGGTGCAGGAATGTAAATTTTTAACTAAGCCACAGGCCTATTTTAATATGCAGTAACACTTGAGAACCCCTTTTCGCATGTGGAAAATATATGCAGCGTATATCTACTGAGAATAGGGTCTATTAGGATGCTAGCTGTCTTCCAGAAACTTTTGGAAATAGATTCTAGGTTCTAGGCCAGACGCTAAGAAGAGCTAACTTTGTGTCTTAATTAAAGATACAGACTTCCGTTGTGCAGACTTCCATCTCCTTAGTTGTGAAACAAGGGGCTCAAACTCAATGATGTTGAAGTTCCCTTTAGGCGCTTGGATCCTTCCCAGGTCTCCTGATTCTTTTCTCTCTCCCTGTGGATTATGTTTAAGTCAGTGGTTTTCAAAATGTGGTTCTTAGATGTGTAGCGTCAGCTTCACCTGGCAACTCCTTAGGTGAATTCTCTGGTACCATCCCAAACCTATTAACTCAGAAACTCTGAGAGTACGGCTTGCCATTTTTGTTTTAAAGTCATCTCCAAGTGACTTTTACACATGATCAAATTTGGGAAACACTGGTTTAAGCATTTCTCCTGGCTAATAAATGCAAATGTATAACTATACAATTACAACATTTTATTTTCCTAGGCTTAAGTTATGACTGAAAATTTGCTATTCCTCAGGGAAAGACATTAAGGAAACTCTGATCTCTCTGTGTTTAATGCATGGCTTCCTGGGGAAAAAAACAACAACAATTTTTCATATTTCTAATGTAGTTTTTTTTTTCCATATATAAAGATATTTAGAGGCCATATGAAAGTTTAGCAAAGAAATGAAAATTTTAATTACAGACAGTTTTTTCTTTTCCTGGTTCCAAGCACATGCATTTTGGTTACCACAGTTTAATTAATTAACACCAGACCCCAACAACATGGTTCACATTTTAGTCTATTAACCCCAAGTAATTGCATAAAATACAAATTTCACTGCTAACTGCTCTGTCTACAAATCATTACATGAGTAAGACATGTGCTCTATGCTCAGTGACGAGTCACACCATTTTTTTCATAGTCTGTCCATAATTGGCCACTCTGCATCTGTTATTCATTTTTATGCACAGACAGTAAGCATGTAAATAGTTTTGTTGCCATCTTGTCTCCCAGTGTAAACCCACATGGCATTTTTCAAAAGCGGTTAATTAAAACAGAAGAAATGGGCCAACAAAGCTGAAAATGAAGGCAAGAAATGAGATGTGATTTAAAAGTGGAGTGACATTTAAATGAAACATCAATGGAGTTAGAGAAGACATAACTAAAGGTGGGAACATTGACGCTGCTACCGTTTGAGAGACTTTATACGCAGCCAAAGGTACTATGTGAAGGACATTTGTTGATATAAGTGAGGAAAGCAGATAAGACAAAGAGGTCCCAAAGGAACTGATGCTGGCAAAAAACCTCACTTGAATGGAATTCTTGGGTATATTTCACAACATTGAAAGAATGACGAATAAAATGTTGGAGGCTAATCCAAACCTAGAAAGCTGTGACAAGTTGCCAAGGCCGAGAAAACATGTGGGGAAGAACAAAGAGAGTGGGTTACCTTTTTAGATGGTGAAATATGAAAATGTGAATATACAGAGGGTGTCAAAAAAAATGCATACGTATTTTAAGAAAGGAAAAAGCTGTATTAAAATGGCAATACAACGAATGGTGCTAGCATTCATTTGATGAACACCATCTTTTGAGCGAACGTCATACTACACAGTGCTACCGTAATTCAATTCAATTTTGAAAAGTAATACATACAAGTAGATAACGTCTCTTAAAATGTGTACATTTTTGTGGCACCCCTGGTATATATGAGTAGGAAATGTACATATATGTAATATAGAAATATATTCCCTATATATAAAATACATACATATATATATATATATATATATATATATATATATATATATCCCATCCATTCATTCATCCATCCATCCATCCATCCATCCATCCATCCATCCATCCATCCATCCACAGTCCATCCATAGAAAAATCTATTTTAAAGCCAAATGGAAATCCAAACCATATTTGGTTTGACGCATTTTCTTCGCATGAAACAAACATCTCTTAGATGCTTAGCTGAGCTGTGAGCAGGTATAAAGTTTGCCCTGAAGCCAGTTTGATAAGTGGTATTAACCTCAGTGTTTGGAGGACAGGGAGCCGCTTTGCTTGTTTAGCTGTGCATGTGTTATATAATTCAGCACCGCCTGGAGCATGAAAACACGATTGGCAATAGTTTTACTTCTTTTGAAGTCTACCAGCTGCCGAGTCGTTTCCTTAGCTGTCCATTAGCTTGGATTCTCTGAATGGGACACCTGTGAACACAAAATACATTGTTTAATACTCATTAGAGAGCCACAGCACACGCGGCTCACCTCCAAGCTGACTTTGAGTCTGTGAAAAGTAAAGCCAGAAGTTATAACACAGAGGGTTCTCCGAGGCCTGGTTTGCTCGCATGATTAATAAGCTGCACATCAGGAGACCTGAAGAGAAATAACAGGGTCTCCTGTGGGGCAGGTTGACAATGAGCTGTAGGACCAGAGAAGCCAGCAGGCTCGTTTGTGGAAAGCGACTGCTGTTAGGAAGGAAATTCAATGGACAAGCTTATGTCAGAAAAATCAAGAGAAAGCAGAATATGCCCACTTGAAAAAAAACACCCCAGTGTTATAAAAGTTTACTTATTTTTTCACTTTTCAGTGCTCAGCATCACATTTCTTTCTATAGTACTTTTCATTTATCCTATCTACATCTTGCAGAGATGGTTTTTCCTTTTCTTTACCTCTCCCAACCGTAGCTTTAAGTTTTAGATGGAGCAAAAGTGTTCTAATCTTTATAATAAATAATACTTATGAATGCAAGGTATTGAAGTCTAAGAGAAAAACCGCAGTGCCAATTTCCTAGAAGTGAGAAATGATCCAGTTTATATTTGAATACAGTGGATAGGAAGGATAGTTAGGCAAAAAGTCCACATTTTAAATTTGACACTAAATGTTCTGCTTTAAGGAAAGATTTTATATCCCCCGTGTGGCTCTTATTCTTTCCATCAGGTGACGGAGGAGCAGGTGTGAGCTTCGGGGAGGGGATGAATGTGAGTGTGTGGGTAAAGTATGATGTAAGATGAGTAAGAAGGAAGCCCAGACATGGGAACAACTGAAGTGTCTCTCAGTGGATGATTGGATAAAGAAGATGTGGTACATAGATATGATAGAATACTACACAGCCGTAAGAAAAGATGAAATACTGCCATTTCCAACAACATGGCTGGATCTTGAGAACATCATGTTAAGTGAAATAAGTCAGATGGAGAAAGTCAAGAACTATGTGATTTTTACTCATATGTGGGATATAAAACTGAAAGCAGCAAACAAACACACAAGACAAACAAACAAAAACTCATAGACCCAGATAATAGTATGGTGGTTTCCAGAGGGAAAAGGTGGTGAGGGGGAGGTAGAAAAGGGTGAAGAGGGTCAAATATATGGTGATGGAAGGAGATGTGACATTGGGTGGTACACATGCAATGCAATAAACAGATGACGTATTATAGAATTGTACACTTGAAACATAATTTTATTAACCAATGTCACCCCAATAAGTTTAATAAAATTTTTAAAAAGATGAGTGGGAAAGAAAAAAATAAGACTCTTTTATTCCCGCATGACATGAAATAATAATTAATAATAATAATTTACAAATTGAGACTGTGGTCATTTAAATATGAATGCATATACTTGTATTTGTGTCCTCTAAGCGAGGAGCACACATTGAGCATATATGTAGTGTACAAGCGAATTTCGGAGCTAGAAAGAAGGGATTTGTTTTATGCCTTTTTGAATGTCCCAGTAACACTGACATGTGGATTCTTAATTAGTGGAACATGTATTCAGGGGGCCTATCAAGGAGCGTAGTAGCATTGAGTATGGACTGAAAAAATGACCTAGACCATCCTAACATTCCCTTTGATGCTTGGATGTCCCTTAAATCCTACCCTCAGTGCAGCAAAATGTGATGGCAATGAGTCCTAGCAGAGCTGTGAGGGGCTGGGAGGGCAGGTAGCCTGTCTGCCCACGTCAGCCGGATAACACGGGCCTACACCCAGCCTCCTAGCCCTGAAGTCATGGCAGTTTGTCGTTCTGTCTGTGCAGGTTTGAATACCCGGTGTGGGTGCTGAGAGACAGTCTGAGATCTCAGTCAGATTCTGATGAAATGAAAAACAAAACCCTACAGGGGAGACATCCTGAGTTTCCATTTCAGTGACTACAGAGGAAGCTGAGAAGCCAAAAAAAGAACTGTGAGCTGTGCGAGGAGCACTGCTGTCTTGTTGAAATGACAAGGAGATGTTTGCTTTCCGTCCCTTAGAGTGTCTTGATTCAATGTCAAGTTTTAAGGAAATACTCAAAAAAGAACTCTCAGGTTAGGGATATTAAAGTCATGGGCTTTGTGGAGAGTGACACTTCCAGAGAAGAAATGGAAGGGGGGAAAAAGTGAAACTTGGTAATACCTAACATGTTTTTCGAGCCGGAACTCTGGTAAATGCTTTCTGTATATGACTTTAGTTAATTCTCACAATAATTCTATAAGGTGTGGACACTGATTCATTCCATTTTACAGATGAGAAAATTGAGGCTGAGGGTTGTTACGTAAACTGCACAAGGTCTTTGGGTTAGTAAGTGAGATTTGAAAGCAAGTGTGTATATTACTCCAGAACGCAAGTCATCAGCAAAAATGCATAGCTTGAGTATTAGTGGGATGGACTAATAGAGAAATAGAGAAATACATAGCCAAGGAAATAGATAGACGCATCAGAAAGATTCTCTCTTTAGTAATATAAAAAGAGAGAGACAAATGACACTAGTCACAAAAAAGGAAAGAAAGAAAGAAAAGGAACCGTGAGTGCAAGTAGGGGAGAAGTTATTATAATTCTATGTATTGAGTGCTATGCTTACTGTTTTCACATGCCTTATTTCACTCGAAATGTAATTGTCCTATTTTAAAAATAAGGCAACTGAGGTTTCAGAAGGGTTAAGTAGATTTCCCAAGTTATCAGTCCATGATTAGCAAAAGCTCGATTTGAACTCCACTTGTCTGACTCTGAAATCTACACTGTTTATAACCTCGCACTGAGTGAAAGCAAACACCCTGAAAGATGGAGAAATACTAGCACACCATGAAGAAAAAGCCTGTGGCCATTTGTTCACTTACTTATTCATTCACTGCGCACACATTTATGTGTCAGGTCTCTGAGACGACTGGGAACACAATTAAATGAAACTTAGAGCTTCCCATTTGTTGCCTTAAAATTGTACCTAATGAGCCCAAAGGATATAAAAGTTAATATTGAATGTGGAGCCACATGGGATAAAATGCTATATAAAATAATCTGTGGAATTCTACCTGCCTTTCCTACTCTTTGAACTCTCTGGGATTGCTGGAATTCTCATCAGGGCCAGCGTGGGAATGACGAGGCGATACTCAAATTCTTGGCCCATTTCAAGGCTTCGTCTCCAATGAGCTTTCTGCCACTAGATAACTTCTTGTGAATGTCTCAGATAAAATGGTTCAAGTCCGTCTTATCTGGGAAATCTTTCAGTCCTCCAAACTGACCTGACCATCCATTCCTTGAGCTCCTAGGGTACTTATCCATGTCAATCCTTATTCACATGTCCTGTGTCACTAAATTTCTCACTTGATGCATCGTCTTCCTGCAAAGATTGTAAACTAATTCAAGAAGAGACTGTGCCTTTTTTTTTTTTAATACTGCACAATACCCTGCAAGGCAGTACTCTGTGCATATTAAGTGCTGTGGACATGTAATTATTTCACTGCATTTAATTAAGATTATTCTCTCATGAGTGCCCTATAAAATCCAGGGACAGAAAGAAAAGAAGCCCGTGGTTACCTATCACTGCATTTGTTGATGTGGGACTAGAACATTTTGAAGTTTCTGGGATAGATAAAGAGGAAGTCAGGAAGGTTCTAAACTCCACAAGATATTCCCAAACTGGGACTTCTGTGAATGTAGTCAGAAGTTTTGGAGCATAGGGGTTGCCACACTGGGGACCTCTGGGATTCCTCTGATACTGTTTATCCATATTCTCACACCTACTGCTCAGTGAGGAAGGTTAAAGAAGGAATTGCACACTTGGACATTTATGAAATTCTTGATGTTCAACGTTCATTCGTAACTACATGGGAAGGAACTTACAAGTCACATTCTGATTCCTGAAGCGAGGATACCAAAAGTCAGAAGCACTTCAGACCCCGAACCCCGAGCAAGGAGACGTCCGGGAGCCTGCATCCACTTCCCAGCCCGCTGTTCTCTCTGCCCTCACCCAGGGCCCCTTTTCATCAAGCCTGACATGCTAAGTGATGGATTTGCTAACACGGTCTCAAAAAAGCTCTAGGTGACTGATGTGGCTTCTGATTAAGATTGCTATGTGTGTATGGAAAAGAAAAAGAGGGAGAGAGAGACCACCAACCTGAGAGGAATCCCATGTCCAACAGAGAGGCGGGCTTGGTGACACACAAAGCAGTTAATTGTGAGCAGTTCCACTAAGGGGCCTGGGAAACTCCAGCACAGAGGGGTGGCTGTGACCCATTTGGCACAGGCAGTGCTGGCCTTGCATATTTCAACATCCTCGATGGTCAAACACCTGGGTTACCTCCTGAGTGCAGCCCTGTTCTTAGAGATTTATGATGTTTACCAAATCTGGCAGCGGGCTAATTTGTAGGAAAGGTGATGCTTTGGGAACCCAGTCTGTAACCCAATGCTCCCCAGGAGGCTTTAGTTGCCCTGCTTATTGTTCTTGCTGAATTGCCAGCCAGTTTCTACAGCAAAGAAAGCACTTTCCGCTCTCCTTTGGGCCCTCTGATCCTTCGGTATCTGCCATTGGTCATTTTTGAAATTAGCCCCCTCCTGTTTGAAAGCCATGAGGCCCCTTTTTCAATGTGAGGTGACCTTGGCCTGTCTTTATATATAGTTCTCTTCATCACTTTGCATCACTTGGCATATGGAGTCCTGGAAAATGCCTCACTTGGAATTTCTCAGGAGCACTACTTGTTTGTCCTCCCAAGGGATTTACGTGTGTGATTTGTGTTCCCTTACCATGGAGGAGGCCCTCGAGATCAAAATTCCAGGGGTAGGAATGAGAGCAGGAGGTAAGCACGTTTCTCCAAGTGCACACAGCAAGTGAGTGGAGACCAAGTTCAAGCCTGGAGAATTGCATGTCTACCAAGTCTCCGGGAAACACACACACAATGCTGTTATCAAAGGACCACACTTTAAGAACAGGTACATTAGACAGGAAGAGAGAATCTCAGAATCAGTTTCCTTTCCAGTAAGAAGGCTCTTAAGAGATTATGCTAGTGAGAGCATGATGGCCTATATTCAGTAGACTCTTAGGACTATGAAGAGATGCCTGAGGGTAGTAGATGCAGTAGGCAAGGGGAGGTCCCCCATTTCGGCACAAGATATAATCAGAGAACTTTATTTTTATCTGTTTTACATATTGGAATTCTGTACATGATTTTATTTGACAGGTGTTTGCTACTTCAGACCAAAGTGAAACTCAATCTAGTCTAGTATCTTTTTTTCAATGTGCAAATGCAGAAACAGAGGCAGAGACTTATTTCAGATCACAGATCTGCGTAACTGGGTCTTTCCAATATGTAATGCTATACACTCTATACAATTTAGCTGCACGCATGTGCCAGGTTCTTGTCTCTTAGCTCCAAACCCACCCTTCTGCAGTCTACCCTGAGATGCTGGAGCTGGGACACCCGCAGACCACATTTCTGTTTTGCCAGCGGGCTGCAGGTTAGGCTGTCAGTAATGTCTACTAGAGGGAAACTCAGAGTAACTCCGAGGTTTAAGAGCCTGGCTTTAGTCTGAGTCCAACCAGGTTTCCCCTTTCTACATTTTAGAACCCCGACTTCCCAAACATTGTCCTAACGTGCACGTGAGACAGCCAGTGAGCTGCTGACTTCACAGAGTTTGTAATTCTGGAACACACACAATTCGATGTTTTGCTCGATTTTCAGCGATACCAGTCCAGAGGTTATAAGAGGTACTAGACTCTTTTAGAGCTGCCACATAACTTCTCTTCTGTGATTTGTGATAAGAATGTAGACCCGAGTGTGTCCCTTCTGTCTGTGATCACTCCCGATGCTCAGAGGAATCTGTCCACACCACAGCCCTCATAGTCATCATGACTGTGATAACGGTCAAGGATAGCAGCCATCTGGGCTCTCACGGCCGTTTCTCCAGCAGGCACTTTATCACAATCAACCACAGGTGTTCATTTGATGAACTGTGATGATGCCATCGCATTACATAATTATTAGCATCCTGTTGTCCATCGGCATGGAGCCCATCACTGTGTTCAAACTCAAGGACACAACCAACCCGCTCCCTAACTGTCATCCATGATCTCGTGCCTGCTGTCAATTTCTGTATCCATCAGAACCAGCCAAGAGATAAACCACACCAATTTATGTATGAAGGTATGAACTAGGTAACTGAAAATAAAACACTAAGGAATCATGGAGCATCACAAAGTAGCATATAGAAGGATAGGTTTGGATCTAAAAGATAAAAATAGGCATAATATATATATAGTGTGTGTGTGTGTGTGTGTGTGTGTGTGTATGAAATTTCCCTTGATTACTAAGCCTACCAAATCTCCTGAGACAGAGTCTGTATTCTGTAGCACTTTTCCCTTCTGTAATGCCAATCTTGCATTGTACTCTAAATATCTTTATCCATGTCTGTCTTCCGTTAACAGTGAATGCTTCGGTCATGAGGCTAATCTCTGCCACATACCCTAATATATGGACCAAAGTAGGTCAGTAAGTCTGACAAAGAGTAATGAGTCCCGATACTGCTAACCTTGTGTTAGTCCATGGAGTACTCTATAGAGACCCTGTTCTAGAGAGACTGTTTTGAGATTCTATCTTTTTGGGTATTATATAGCCTTCTGAAAATTTTGGCTATGTTGCATAGCTTAAAGCTGCCTTTCCATGACACCAAAGGTGATACTTCCTTCTGCCTTCCTCATGTGATTTCCCAGCTCCTGCTTATCACCCAGCCCCTAATCAGAGAGGCTGAATAATAAGCTTATGAGTAGCCCGGGCCTGTGAGACTATACGCGATGAGCATCCAACTCTGAGCAGAGGTTATGTTCCAAGAGGGTATGGGTTCTTGTTGGGTCCCTAAGTGGATTAATGGAAGCTTCTCAATCCGACAGTGGGATATCTGTACTATACTGGATTTCAAACCTTATTACAGATAGAGAGGACCTTGCTCTCCTAAATTTGCAGAATAGTTACTCATGTCAGTTGAAATAAAAAATCTTAGTAAGATTTTATTTCATCCTTTAACAGTTATGGAAGGGTTGGTTGAAAGCAGAATATGATAAGGAAAAGAGTGAGTGTAGGTCTTTTTGTTTTGTTTTGTTTTCTTTTTTTTTTTTTTTTTTTTTCAAACAGCACAATCCCTTCTGGGAGTGAAAAACTGATTAACGGTTAGAGATAGTTTCCACAATTATTGGGACAGCTAAAGAAATGGATTCTGCGTTGAGCTTTTGGGAATGACTCTGAAAAATAAACCGTAATGCCGGGTCTCTATGAGGCACTGCCTCTGCCACAATCAAAACAATTTAGATTCCGGAAGCTACTCCCACAAATGTGATACCACTTCTGTCTCTAACAGGAAAGAAGGGAATCAGGACCTCTGCATGACACACAACTCACGTCACAGCTGCTGTCTCCAGAACCAGTTTTTCCGCCACCATCCTCACCCACACACCTTGCCTTTGTCCCCTGGTGACCTAATTCCCAAAGTCTCTTATGAGTGCATCTGACTGGCAAGTCCTTAATTCACCTGCAAAACAGCTCTTGAGATAGGCTGGGGAATACAGTTTTCTTTTTCAAATTTCTTTTGTTTTGTGACTCTTCCTGCTTTTTTGCTTTTCACTTTCTACTTCCTGGAAGAGGGTTGGGGTGGGTGTTGAGCAAGCCAGTACATGATACAGACTTGGAGATAACGAAGTCAGATGACTTTCAAAGAAGTGTTTCTTTGGAGATGTCAGTGGGGAGTGAGGTCCAGTGGAAGGTTCTGGGCTTCAGCAAGAGGGGTGATGAGGGAGAAAAAGAGAGACTGTTCCTACAATACTACAGTAAAGCACCTAGAGGCATTATAACAATATCATACGAGTAGTACAAATATCATATATCACAGTATTAGATTATTTTATAGTTTTTATTATGTTCAGTCTTTTTTCATTTGATTCTCACAATAATCTTGTGAAGTAGGTAAAGAATAGTTGAATTCGTTTTAATATCAACTAATTCCTTCACTCCAAAATTTATGTTTGATATATTTGTTTTTAGGACGTTATTTTAACCTAGAGTATGACTCTACTTAAAATTCAACAGTTTAAAATTGTTATTAAAAAAATAGAGTGTTCTAGCCCTCTCTTCACTTTACTTTTTTTGTCTTCCCTTGGACCAGATGTTGAAAGTCTCTCCAATGTTAGTAGTTTTTATTTTTCATTAACTATGGGGAAGGTACGGTAGGGGACTTAAAATGAATTAAATAGCAACAGGCTTTCAAAAGGCTGGTATTTAAATTGAATTTGAAAGCTGAGATAAAGCGCGTGGTTCGGAAACTGTGGAGATTGCAACTAAACATCAGGTAAAAGGAGGCAAATGGACAGAACAAACCACCCAGAAAAATGTGAAATCAGGCAAAGTTTACCTTCGAGCATCTTCCATTGTAGTAGGCACCCCACTGCTTGGTTTCCTGTCTCATTTACCCTGTTCTCTGTCATCTGTAGCAAAACAAGTAAAGTACCTTCAAGTAAAACTGTCCGAAGCAATGTACACTGCAGAGACTCCCCATAGAGAAATGGATGGATCCATTTGGCTGCCTCATTGCTCCACGTCCTAATTTGTATTCATTTTCACTGGAGAATGATTACAACTGTATAATTTAAAAATTGGCTTTGAAAACCATTGGCACCAAAAATAGACAATAATTAATATCCTGTCATTTAAATCAGAACACATCACACTTCTGTCATGTTGGTAATGCCTGGTTGGTTTTATGGATTTCTTAGCGCTTTAGAATTGCCACGTATGTCTTCAAACCAGGTCCATCTACCGTTGTATGACATGGCCAATCAACACTATACACCAAGTTCCTCAGGCATCCCAACCACCCGGTCCACAGAGAATTTGTCTTTAACTCTCACTCTTTAATCTGCATTAGCATCCATTTCGGTGTCTGTGTGGGATCCCATCCTCTTACTTTCTCTTTCTGTCCCGGCTTCATATGGCCATTTGAATCGATAGAATAAATCAACCTCTCAGGTCTTAATTTCATTGTGAGCCTGTTCAGTGGTAAAAATATCAATCTCAGACAATTCAGGTAATCTGGTAATTTTGGGATAAGCTGATTGATTCCTACCTTCCTGGCCTTCCCTAATCTTCATAATCCCTAGAACAGTGTCTAGGTCCTAGGAACGTACTGAAAGCCAATGTACTGGAGAGAGATGGCGTTTGGGTTCGGAGCATCTTCCCTTGGTCACTCTGTTTGCTGCGAAGATTTGAATCCTCACCTATCTTGGATATAGACTGTGACGGTGATCAGATAACCCCCAATGGAGTCCCTATTGTGATGTCTTCAACAATAATTTGCCTTACTGAGCTTTGAACCCCAAAACCCACCAGCAACTTGGCATAACCTACCATGAAAGGGAAATAAAGCCGATGGCTAATCCCTCAAGTGGTTTCAACAGATTTTGGTCAGCTGATTTGAGCGTCTAATCATCACTGGCAGGATGTACGGATGTGCGTAAATACATATGCATTTCAATGAAGTAATGATGTGATATAGAAGAATTAGTTCTGCACTGATTTTTCCCTCCAGTTTTCCTATATCCCTTCTTCCTTTGAGCAGCGAGACAAAACCATATGCACCCCTCCAGAGAGAGTGGTTATAGCAGATGACAGGACAAGAGAGTGAAATTTGTAATTTTTGAGTAGCAATCAATTTGGGGGCCTCCGAAACCATGAAGACTCAGGGCATAAAAGTTATAACAATAAACACTAAATTTGTTCAGTGAGAGATGATTTATTCTCCCCCTGGACTAGGTTTTACAGGCTGTAAGAAAAGTAAGTCAGAGGGAGCAGGATTGCTAAAATGTAGGTGTGTCCATAGTAGGGATATTATAACTCCTCCTTTTGGGAGAAAGAGGACAGAAAATATAATCCCAGATAGTTTAGAGATTCTATGGACAGATGAAGCTATTTCTCACTCCCAAAGAACACAGCAAATCCTGGAAGATCCTTCCATTCCAACCCCTGACACTGCATGGAATAAGGACAGCAGAAGTACTTGTGCAGGGGGGTTCTGGTCTTGGCTTTGCCCTTCATCAGTGACATTGGGCAAATTACTCAGCATCCTTTTCAATTGGTCAGTGTTGTTGGGATTGTCAGATGGGATGGTGTATGTTACAGCACACTGTGAATTCTAATCTCAGAATTATACGCCCTGTTATCCACGGAAAACACCAAACTGGGTGACCTACATTAAACATGTTAAAGATGTATGCACATATATATGTGTATGTAAAGTTTATATATACACCAAATATATAAACTTAGTGTATATATATTGATAAGTATATCAGTATAAGTATATACTGATATCAGTATATATTCAAATAAGAAAAACTTTTAACAGAATTAGAATGTGACATGACAGAAAGACCCTTGGCTTAGGTATTCTGAAATATGGGTTTTGATCTCAGGCCCACCACAAGCCATATGGATGGTTGCATGATTTTGAGCAAGGTGTCTCACCTCATCTCTCTGAACCTCTTACATCTGAAAAATGCGCTACACTAGATGGTCTCCGAAATGTTTCATCTTTTCTGTATCTCTATGATTTTGATAATGTATGCCTCTGTGTTTAATCTGAGTTCTTAATCAGGCACCAATTAATTTTAATTCATTGAATTTTAATTCATTGGTCTGGTCAAAAATAAAAATTAGAAAAATAGATTGCTGGAAAGAAAAATCAGTATGAATAAGTCAGTCCTCCATCCAGTTAAAGACATTCTTAAAAATATTTCAGTGGCCTTTTCACTCAAAAATTTGTATAATGATTTATTCTAACAAGCATGTACTGAGTGACTTCCAGGTACCAGGTTTGGGAATCCAGGCACCTTTTGTGTCTTGCCCTAAAAAGGAGCTTACATTGTCGGGAATTAAATAATTCTCAGATGCTCTTCCTTAGTGGATCGACAGGGTGTAACATCAGCGAGTTGGGACCAGAATAGGAATGAACTTTCCTGGAGGCCAAGACTTTCCGTAGGGAAAATTAAGTGTCAACATCCACCAAAGCTCGAACTTTAAATCTGATATTCAAAGTAGCTGGCATGCGTACCGTTAATACCTGGATTGAACTGCAGTCGTTCATCTGAGCACTGACTGCTTGTGGCAGGTACGGAAAATTAGTATCACACATCAAATGGTGCTAGGGGCTGGTGTCTGTCAAACTTATTATTTTCATATGAGGAGTCTGAAGCCTTGGAAAGTGGAGAGACAACCCAAGATGGTGTGCTGGTGAGTGCTAGCCAGAACTAAAGGTCTGTGTCCCTGTTTCTCAGTGCTGTGATTTTTTTCCTACCATATGTAGCCCTGGCAACCTGAATAATTACTATTACCATGACGTCCCAACACAATTGTGTTCTTCCTAAAACACAAGTCAGATTTTATTTTGAGGAGGTATTTCGGTATCTGAACATCTTGGACTTCTCATATTTAGTGATGCAAAGTCAAGTAGATACTAGCAAGGAGGTAAATAAATTCAGAGCACATTTCCAAATCTGCTGAAAGATGAAAACTCAGCTATTTTTGTTATTCTTGGTCCAGATTTTTCTGTTCCTATTAAAAAAAAAATTGTGAGTTAAACTGCATAACCGTTGGTTTTGGCATTTTTTCAAAGGGTTTCTTTCATTTTGCAGAAGACCTCATTTATTCCTGGCTCTCCTGTTCCCAGGGGGTTGGAAACTGAGCCAGGTCATCTGATTTATATAATTAGCCTTTCGTGAGTATGGAGGGCCTCTCCTTCCAGCATGAAGTGAGGTGAATTTGAGGAAAAACACTCTTCCTTTATCCAACTCCTTACTCGCCCTCCCAATTCTCGTTCTCATTTGTAACCCGATTTACCAGGGAAAGCCATGATTCTACAATCCAATGTGATCTCACCCCGTCAGAGCTTTCAGCCAGAAAGACTTAGGGCCCATCAATTTCCTAATAATGGGTGTATAATGACGGTCCCTTTGGTATTGCTCTCACCCAAATCCCCATTTAAAGACGGTGACCGGGAGGACAAAGGCTAGTGTTTCAGGAAGGGCAGATTTAGGGTAGATCAGCCATGGAAATCAGCATTGGCTCACATGTCCAGGACCTAATGAGAATCTGGCAGAGGCCCAAAAGAAATTGAATCCACTTTGCCTCTGCATTCTAGGCCCTAGTTCAATGCTTTTCATGAGAATCTGTAGAATTGTAAGGGGAGGAGGTAAGGGAACTGTGCAGGAAGGGAGTGTAGCAAGAGCATTTGCTACAGGTTAATCTCTGTCCTTCTCAGTACTGTGACAATAGCTAGAGCCTCTGATTGTTTCTTCGATGAGGGAATCCACACTCATCTCTATGGCCCACTTTGTGACTTTTGGAGACACTCAAGGGCCTTGCCTTTGACGGCGGTACTAAGTATGTGTACTTAAAAAGTCCAGGAGGTTTCCACTTGATTTGCGCCCTTGTGAATTTGCCAATTTTGCTATTGGTCTCATCCTTATTTTTTCCCAACCACACCACCTCCTTCGTGCATATTGTTATGGTTAAAATTCTCACAGTGCTAGAAACACAGATAGTCACAAAAGTGTCACTAGAGATGGGGAAAAAAAAGGGAAAAGTGCAAACAGATATTTAGGATTAGTGCCAAATTTTCTGGCAAAATAGTTTTAGAGTTCTATTTGAAGTAGCTGGGATATGTCAGTGAGGAAGTAGGGAGATTTTGCTTCCTGCAGATACAAGTCCTATCGAACTATAATGGTGCAAGTGACGACCTATTGCTGGAACCCTGGAAAGCGATAGAAACATCTTCTTGCCCCAACATTTTTTATGTGAGCACCCATGGTGCTTACCTTGGTTCATGTAAAACGCAAACTTTTTGGAGTACTAGTCACAGAGACAGGACTCATACAACAAAAGTAAAACAGGTTGTCACGTCAATAAATTAGGAAACATTTACATCTTGTGAGGGGAGGAGAAAATATGGTGAATGGTGTAGAATTGCTGACATTTATCTAGTTTGGAAATGGATCTGAATTTAAAGCTGATTTTTCTTTTCACTTAGATTGACAGGAAATACTCTCTGTTTGCCGGCCTCTGTGCTGGTACCAAGTTGGTTGACTGTAAGTAAGGCCATTGGTCAGTCTGATTTGGGTCACTTTCTCACACTGTGGTTTGGTCTTGGGCTCATCTACTGGTTCAGCCAAGATTGTTGGAATAAAGATCGAATCTATGTGTAACCTATCTATACGTGCTATAACTTGCATTGTGACGTGTAAAGACATTTCCTCTGGATGAGTGTGGGATATGATGAGAGTTCCCAGTCCCCAAATCTCTGAGAAGGTGTATGATTGTCCTACCTCCCAACTCCCAAACAGCTACCACGATGCTTAAAGAAAGGACCATTCCAAAGACTGTGCATTTTCCTTCTGACTGCCCGTGAGGTCCACTCTTTTGTTGTAAGAAGGTATAATACAAGTAACAGACATTCATTTTGAAACAGTTGGCCCCGTATAGATAGCTCAGTTTGGGGAATGTGCAATGCTGCTTTTCATCTTCTGGATTTTGGTTTTGCAGCACTCACAGCTCACACGCCATGCTAGTTCCCTTACTCCTCTGCATTTCTTTCCTGGCACCCCTCCTCTTGTACCCTCCCTGTTTTTTAGCTTGCTTTTCTGCCAATAGTACTTTCTTTTTCATCTCCTGCTTATTGATGAATGAGTTTCATTCATCTTTCTCTCTCTCTTTTTTTTGGGGTGGGGAGGAAGGGGCAGTGGGCTGATCTGTGAATAGCTATAGACTCTGCCTGCTCCCATTTTTCCCCTTGGCTATTCAGTTCCATGGAGACAGAAAATGGAGGGGAGCAGCGGGGTGGGAGGCACCAGGGTCAGAGGTCAAGAGTGGCCACCTTTTGAATTAAAGCTTCTGATTTCCACTGGGGATAACATATTGTAACCCAAAGTAACTGTGCAAGTACTTGGCTGCCAGAAGGCTCAAAGCAAAGGGAGGGAGAGTAAAACAAAAAAGTGAGAGAGAGAGAGATCAGAGAGAAGGGGAGGGATGCAAACCCTGGGGTCAATTAACATTATTGGCAGTGTTTTTTAAGATAGTGTTTGGTGAGTCCATATAACAGCCATTATCCTTTGTACAACTCTGCATATCTTCTCAAGTGTTGGACCTGGCATGTTTTGTGCCGTGTATATCCATTTCTGATTTCTATTCTTCTTTGCTTTATCGAGTCTAGTCTTCTGAATTGTATTTTACTGAATTCCACCTGATAGCTAGACCTGTTTATTTTCATTTTAAAAGCAACTGAATTCTTCCTTTTACCAGTAGTTAAGTATCGTGCTACAGTACTGACAGCAGTCAAGGTGTTCGGTAGACAACTCGCAGACGTGGTATGTTGCCTCTGCTTTGTTTCTGACTAGCTGAGTCAACATCTTCCTGACATTTAGCTCCCCTGAGAATTAGGTTTCACCTCTGGAAATTGGGGATAACACAAATTGCCCTTCCTGTTTCACAAAATTGGTTGGGGTCAAGTAAGAAAATACACAGGACTCTCTTTGTAAACCATAAATTACTGAATAAATGCAGGGACTTATTAGGCCTTCCTTTATTATATTGACTTCTCTTAAATCTCTGTATAATTTTCATTTATGCAGAAATAATTTTTATGATACTGTTTCTAAAAAGAATGCTTTTCGAATTTATTATTTGGAAAAGCAAGCAATAACTAAAACAATAAATTACTGGAACTCTAAAGGGACATATATTAATATTGTGGTTCTTATCCTGGATTTTTGACAATCGACAGTCAAGTTTCAGGGTCATCTCTACTTTGTTAGGTCTTCATCTTCAAATACTAAGATATATTTTTGAATTATGACATTAATGAAAAAGAAAAACAGAACAAAACACACTGCCTTTGAGGTTAAAGAACGAGGAAATGGTTTGCCTGTTTGGTTTTTTGTTTGTTTTCCTCTTAGTTCCTGGAATTCTGCTTACTCCGCATCTACCAGGGAGCACATTGGTACTTTTCCAGGAGAATCCAAAATGTAAACTTCTTTTACACGTGATGTTCTGCACCCGCTCGGCTTGCTATACAGCTCCGTTGACTTTAGATGCACAATTCTCAGCCACTCGTGGCATTCCACAGAGAAACTGTGGACCCTTTTATTTATTACTTATCTATTTGAGTTGACGGAGATGCTCACCATCCCGCTCTCTTTTTAAACAATCCAGTCCACTCTTTACGCAAGCTGCTTCGCCTCCAGCACTGTGACCACTCTCACTGCTGTCTCTCTCCTGGCGGGTTTGTGGCATTTACAGTGAAGATCCTATGAACAGCCTGGCCCCATCCCCCATCTGCAGGGTCCTTTATAGCACCCAAGGGGCTCTCCCCATAATTTAGGGCTCTCCCCTTCCTGCTTTCTTTCCCATGTCTGTCTTCAACTGCAGGAATGCTTTAGTTTCACATGTCAACTCTATTCCCCAAACTGCCTTGGTTCATTTCTCTCTCTGACACATTTTGCAAATATTCAGGTTATTGTTTAAGAAACTCCAGTTATAGGAGGATGTTGATTGCATGAGCCAGATTTTTAGAAAATACAGTACAATATCCTATGTACTTTTTCTCTCCAGAACCTGGGCCTGTTTCCTCTGTAATTATCCCACACATCCTTGAAGAGCCTGTTGGCACAACGTTAAAAATGAGGGAGAATTCAGCTTAAGGTAGAGATGGAAGGATTAAACTTTATAGTTTAATGTTATCAGGGCTAATCCCTGATAACATGGCAGGGATGGGTTAGACAAACATTGCACTATATTCAGAATGGGATTTTGAAAATGGAACCTTCAGCTGGGCAAGGTAAGTGCTCAACAATTGCAGTTCCAATCCCTAGGGGTTGAAGCAGGATGAATTCAGGGAAAAACCAAAGCCCTGAGAAGGCCATCAAGGTCTGCCTTCATGCTCGTACTGCAGCAGCCTCCTCCAAACCCTGCATCCCTTCCTCATTCATCAGGAGACCCATGGTGATGCCAGGCTCTAGCCTCTTTATCTCTGCCATTAGGTCACCTAATGCTCATCCCTTCCAGGTTTCACCAGGCTTTCCTGTCTTTGAAACACCTTCCCTAACTCACCCCTGACTTCCAAGAAAGAGTTAGGTCCTTGCTCTAGTCTGTTTCCATGATGTCCTCTCTCTTATTATTGGCTTGTGTGTCAGTTTCCCCGACCAGGCTACGATCTCCTTGAAGGCAGGTGCCATGTCGAGTTGGGCTCTGCCCCATGGCTGACACCTGTGAAGCACTTGATAAACATTCATGAGAATGAATACCTGAAGAAATAATGGCAAAATCGTTAGTTCCTTTGAAATAGCGGATGCAATTGTTTTTTGCTTCTCAAATTGTACTGTTGGGATCAGACACCTGTATTTTAGGCGCTAAGGCCTCTCTGATAATTGCAAAATACTGATTCAAATGGGATATAAAAGAGTTTAAACAGTGAATTTTACTGCAATGCCAATGTTCTATCTATCTATCTATCTATCTATCTATCTATCTATCTATCTATCATCTAGAAAGAGGATTCAAAGTTTAAAGACAGAAAAAGGAACAGCCCTGCCTTGGAGGAGCACTTACCTCCCCTGAGGCCTTTGGCCCCACGTTGCCTTGACTACAGGACTTAGGGTGAAAGGCACAGGCTCTCCATGAAAGAATTTTAAGCTTAGGCTCGATAAAGGTGACTTTTGAGAATTTGGCTCCTGTGGTAAAATTTGGGACTTTCCTGGCCTTTTAAATAAGGGGTGCCTTTTATATGGGCACCACTGTGATTCTAGGGCCAACACAGGGTCTCTGGCCAAAGAGTCAGAAGATCCGTCGTCCCTTAGGGCTGATTCTCAGTCAGAAGTCAAAAAAAGAAGGGAGCTATGTATGTCTCAACATTTGTCCCTTTCACAGGTAGAATCAGGAATGAGGAGTTAGGGCAGCTCTGTCTGAGGTCAAAAGTCATAAATTTGAGGAAGTGTCTTTCATACCAGTGCCGGATTTTCAGTAATATTAACAATTTCTGCCTCTTCTTCGGAGGTCACTGCCCACTGTATTTGGTGGTCTCATGAGGAATGCTTTTTGTCCTGCACATGCTATTGTCCCTCAGAGGCTTCTTGGGGGTATGGCCCAGGCTGTACTTTGCATTGGATGGTACAGCACTTGCTAGTTTGGGCTTTAGCTCTGTTCCTTACGAAACTTGCGAAACAACTTTTTAACGCTCAGCTTTCCTGTTTGTAAACTGGGGTTAACAGTAATAACTAATGGAGTTACGATAAGGATTCAATGAGATGAGAGCATATACAACGTGTATTATTGTGCCCAGAACCCAAAAGAAAAACATCAACAACAGGAACAACAAATAACAGTTAATGTTAGCAGTGATAGAAAGAATCCATTCTGGGCCCTGGGATGCCTGGTTAACATGATGGGCCCCAGGGCCCACCAAGGGCAGGACACAGGGCTGGACAGATTGCCCATGAATAGCATTCTGGCTGGCAGTGCCCACTGGTAAGTAGCATGGACCCACAGAGGAAGCCTGTAGGAAGTCTCAGTGCCACTTTTTATTAGATCCCAAGGGACAGTGAACATTCTCTTTGCTCTTAGTACTTAAGACATTCTTTCGAGTTCCCCAGTTATTTCTGATTCATCAGAGGCTCACCGAGTCTTACCTGGAACTGACTCCCAAAAATGGATCTGGAAAAGAGCAAGGGCTGTGGTCTTGCCCCTGGCTCAGTGCTCTTCACCAGGCCTAAAGCCGTCTCTTTTCTCTAATTCCTGGATAGATTACAGACCTTGCTTCAAGGCTTTGCTCACTCGCTAAATTCTGGGTAAGAAACCAAAACAGTTCGCTTTTCTGAAATTCCTGGCAGTGAACCCTAACCCCTGCAGAGAGGTGGTGCCATGAGCAAAGTGGGTTGAAAGCGTTGGCTGCTTCCTGCTATTTTGGGCAGGAAGGCAGGAAATCGTCCTGCTTTACAATAATTATGGGCAACAGGGCTCAGAATAAAGCAAGACTTCTATGCAAACAATCTGTTCTCAATACCATGTGTTGAGCCACCAAGAGTGTGCATAGAATTTTGACTGGGTCTCACTGTGTCTCAATGGCTGGCCACCCACTGGCCATGTGTTTATTAATATAAATTATAACAGGAGGTTTATAACTTTAATTACCAACACTGTTATGCTGATACGTATGCAAGGATCAAAAAATTTGAAAAAGAAAAAACCTCTCATTAAAGAATCCCACTGTATTAAATGGCTGGAACACTTTTTCCCCGTTGAATGTCTGCTCGGAGACTCAGTGAGTTTTTGAACCATTCAGATCAATATCTGGCTAAGTTAGGACAAAAGAGACTCTAAAGCATATTTACTCGGCTAATGAATGCCAAGTTTGGGATTAGTTCAATCAAAATTTAATCAAAATTTGGACTAGCACAAATGTCAGGATTGTAGAAAACTCAAGATTAGACACAATGATATTGTTTTTATATCGAAGGGTTTTTATTGTACTCTTAAAGGTGCGTGTGGGCCTATTTCTTGTTTATTCTTGCTCCTTAATCCTTGATTTACATATTTAATGTTGAAAGTCCGTAGGCTAGCTGCTTGTACAGGTCTCTGCTGCCTGTAGCATGAGCTACCTTGATCACGTGGACAACAGAAATAGATTCAGAGCAAGCTCGTGACCGGATACGTGGGTTCAGATGGGAAACATGAGCATTTCCCCATGCCTGCCCACCATAGGAAAGCTATGAGCCCAATCGTACCCTCTTGATCTAACTTATCATCTCTTGGGCATATGTTCTGTTCCCCCTCCAGCTCCCCTCTCCAATCCTCTCTAGTCTGTTCTGAATACCAGGAGGCCAGCCTTTATGGAAAACATCAATAGATTCCTTTGGCATCTGGCTTGTGGTTGGTGTTGACCAATGGAGGTACTATCAAGAGATCAAAGAGTGGGAAAAGACTGAGTCGAGGCTGTTTATTTCTCTCCCTCCCTCCCTGCTCATTCATCATTTTCTAGAAGCTGATCCTTTTCAGGCTATTCTCTCCTACAATCTCAGCTCTCTTGAGGGCCTCGCAATTATCACTCCACTTTCTACCTCAGGCCCGGAGGCGGTAGAAACCTTCTTGTTCCTCAGTTCAGGATGTTGCAACGTCTCCCCTGGGTTTTGCTTAACTCTTCTCACATCATTTTAAATAACAAATTCATTAAACTCTCTTTAGTGAGTCCATTTGAGTATGCCATCTGCTTCCTGCTGGGCCTGTCCTCTCTCGGCCACTACGTGGAACCTCCATTCCACTCAGACGGGTTCACGTACTGTGTCTTAAATATCCTTTGTGGCTTTTCCACCTCCATATGGGTAATGTCCTGTGCCCTTTCATACCACAAAACCACATCTAAGCCAAATTTAATAATGCCAACCTGGCTGGCCATTCCAGAGGAAAGTGATGGTATATGTCTTTTTTGGGGGAAAAACGATCATATGCTATTTTATAGCATGCTTTATTTGAAAAATACTATTCAACATTATTTATCTGTTTATATCATATGAAAGTTTCCTTCAGCAAAATCCAGTTCTTTCAATTCTCTGCATTTCCCCAGAATGTCAACCTCTTTGTCACGCACACAGAAAAATGTATTTACTGATTGGGAATACTTTTTGAATCTTTTGTGCAGTCAAGTAAGCTTCGAAACAGATCAATTTTCAACTGTACAGCAAGCTTCCCAGACTACAACCAGCACACCCAAAGCAAGACTTCTGAGACCATCAGATCTGCCTTGATTTTCAGGGTTTGATGGAGACCAGGAATGTTGGGATCTGCTCAGATACCAGAAAAAGAATCGTGTCTCTGTGTTTCACTCATGTGCAATTATAGGCTAAGTGGTGTGGTGCCTGGTATTGCTAAGCCAGAAATGGTACAAAGTGCCCTCTGTTTCAACAAGCTTCAACTTATGCAGCGTGAAATCAGAGGCCTACAACCCACCTTTTGCTACTGAAGAAATACTCAAAACAATTGACCACGTACATTATAAATAGTGAATTCACTTGTTTGTTTGTTTTAAGCCAGTAGTATATGTGAGAGAATATTCACTGGAAAGGCAAGTAATTTCAAAGTCATCTCTTGGCATCAGGCAATTGATCTGCGATAGATGTGCCCAGAACCAATTGTCCCAACTCTTACATGCTCCCACTCTTAAGTCCCTTTAACTCATCTCTTCCTTTGTCAACCTAACTTTTTAAACATCAGTGTTTTAATGCTTCTATTTAAATTTTTGTTGTTTCTGGAACTTCCCCAGAATTATGATATTGTAATCTCTCTTCTACGTCTCCAAAGGTTTCCTGATCACTCATAGAAGTATTTATTTTGATCATTAGAAATGATCGCGGTGATATGGTTTATAGTTTATCAGGTGGTTGCATGTGTATTTATCTCACTTAGTACAATTCCATCCCAAATAGAAAGCACAGATGACTTTTATATTTATACCTGAAAAGATGCAGGTTCTGCAAGATCTCATGATTTGCTCTTTCAGTGAGAACTCTGAGGCGAAGGGAAGCGAGGCTTTCTGATTTCTAGTAGCTGTTTTTAATAGCTACTGCCTCTCTCCTGCTTCATGCTACCTAGACTTTTAAATCAAGTTCACTAATCACTCAAGGTACAAGTGATTCTGACACAGAAAAGAAAAAGGGAAAAACTGAGGCAGCTTATAGTGTCCTCGTGAGGTTCAAGTTCCTCCATCAGTTGTTGCACAGCTTCCCCGGGAGGAGGGCATAGCTCCCTCTGGTGCGGTTATTTGCACGGGCGGAGTGGGACATAATCAGTATGGAGACGTGCTGACCAACGCAAATGTTTTGTGAGCCACATACTTAATCTTCATTTTTCTCGTCACCACATCAAAAAAAGTAAAAAGAAACCTGTGAAATAGATTTTAATAATACAGCTTATTTAATCCAATATGCACCAAATACTATCATTTTACCATGTAATCAATACAAAATATGAATGCCATACTTACATTCATTATTTCATACTGTCTTTGAAATCCAGTGTATATTTTACACTTACGGCATGGTGTAATTCAGATTAGCCACGGTTTCAAGTGACACCTTGGATGAGTGACTCTTTTATTGAACAGTAAGAAGTGGCACCTTAGCCAGGTTTGCAATTGGTAACGTAATCCTAACACCCATCTCTGTTCTTGACATTGCGTCAGTGCTATACTCGTAGGGTGTCTGCTTTGAGAGTATCAGAAGTATGGTCAGAGTATTCATTCAAAAGGTCAACCAACCAGGGAAGAAAATTTTTAATAACACCTACTTTTAGCTCCATGAGGGCCAGGACTGAGCTCTTCTTATTCATTACTCTATTTTTTAATGACCAGTACAAGGCCCAACGAGAATAAATCAATGAACTGTCACTTGAATAACTAACTATAGCTGAGATATTTTTACACTCTTTTTTTGTTCATATTGAAGTCTTTAAAATCTGGTATGTATCTCACATTTACAGCACATCTCAATTCAGACCAGCCACATTTCGGGTGTGCAATAACCACACATGGCTAGTGGCTGTAGTGTAAGGCAGGGTAGGTATAGATTGTTGGGATATGAGTCTGACTCTATCTCCAGCATAAGTCACCAGATGTATGACCAAGGGCAAGTTATTTTATTTCTTTGTTTGTTTCTTTGCTTACCAGTTCTCTGGAAGCATGAGTTCCAATTGAAAATTCTAAGTCACCTTATAAAAGAGGAACCAGATAGCAGAGATAGCTGCCACCCACACCTTTAACCAAAGGGATTCCTATCACCTTCACTAAACGATCTGAATCATTTGGCTAGTGGAGGTGGCATACATTTTGTTTGCCTCCTCACCTTCCCCCAAATGTAAAGATGTGCCATACCAGAAGGGCACATAACTAGAAGCACTAGAGGAAATATTAAAGACACAGTAGATAATGGGCTTTTCAGTAACTGCAACTTGGCCTGTCCTCCAGTGGCTGGGGCCGATGGCAGAGAAACTTGCTAACAGGCCAAATTCTCTTGATGGGGCCTGAGATGTCCTGGGGAGCAGCAAGTGATCCTAATTTGGCTTCTGACTAGATGCTTCACTGCCAAGCAAAGCAGCCAGAGACTAACTTAGCAAGGAAGCATCCATGTGCGGGATGAAGACTGTTGTATATCATGCAATATGATGCAAAATTGTGCCCTGCCCAAGGGCGCCCAATGAGGGCGCCGAGTGTACCCTGCCTGCGGCTTGTGTTCACCTGGAGGAAGAGGCACATTGCTCAGTTTCATACAGGGACACTTTATGGGTCATCGGCAGCCATTTTTAGGACCTACGCAGCCATGTTCAACACTCAAGCTATGGCTAGAAGGAAGAACTCCCACTAAGCTCTGTAAAAAAAATAACAACAATAAAAAAAATCAGTTTGCAGCCAAAGCCTAAAATACGGAAGCCCATATATACCTGAAATTGATCTAAATGTGAGTGAGTCTTATTTCTTTCTAGGAAATAAAATAACAGGAAACCAAAAGCAATTCTGTAAGTACATGTATAAAGAACAGACTCAAGCTCTAAAGCTCTGTCAATGTTTTTTTGTTTGGGTGGTATGGGAAAACTTTTTCCTAAGTATTTTGAAGCAAATCCTAGACATTTTATGATTTCATCTGCAAATGCCAAGAAAAATTATAACCACAATACCATTATCACACCTAATGAAACTAACACTTAAGAATCATTGTGCTATTTTTCCTTAACATGATCTCTGTTTCCGTGATACCTCGTTCAGTTTAGAAAGTAAGGCAGGACACCAGGTTGCCGTCTTCAGGGTGCTATGTATGCAGTAATCATCAAAAGCCTCACTTCCCAAGATGAAGTATTTCTATATACCCTCAGCACCCTGCACAACTAATTCACCCTTAAATACTAGCATTTCAAGCATCCTAGCCCCGAACCTTTATCAACTGTATGATGAATGGCTTGTAAAGGTATTTAGGATTGCTTCTGTTTTGCTTTTCCCCCAGTAAATAGTTAACACTGTTGAAGAGGTGGGAGAATGCCGGCCCCCTATCAGCACAAACCAGGTTCAATTACACATTTCTAGTTCCAGGAAGGAGGGGTTGGTTCCACGCCATCTGCTTATAGGTGCTTCTTTTTCTCTCTTCTCTCTTGACTTTGCAGTTCAGCAGTTTTAGGCCAAAGCAAACTCTTCACAAGAGCCGGTTGATGTGAACCCATTTAGAGGACCAGGAATGGCTCTAGGAAAGGAAAGCAGCCCGGAGGTGACATGTGGAAGAGCTAGTCTGAGGCAGGGGGGCTATATGATGTGCGTGGCTATGTGCATGTCTTTGCCTAATGGGTAGGCAAGAATTTTCATGATTGGAAGTTTGTGGAAAGGGAAAAAACAATTGACATATCAAACTGTGCTACATTTACTTGGTAGGAATTGGACAGCCATTAACAAAGAAGTTAAGGCCTAACAAAGAAGCATGAAAACAGTCATAGGGCTTGATATATTTTTAGAAGAACAACCAAAGTTATGAGCATTATGAGATGGTACCTATGTAAAAATAAATATGAAAGTGGGTAAAGTTTTAAAGGTAATTAAAAATTAAAACAAGTTTGCTGGGGTAGTAGAACTAAGGATTCAGGTTTCTTTTTCAGTTTTTTAAAAACATTGTTTTATTTCATATTTTGATGATTTCTTTTTCCCTTTTTTGAAGATGGCCCCACCAAAGTGCCAAAACTCACCAATTTAACCCTAAATGGAATATTTTCCAGTGGTGGCAGTAGGCATGAAACTACTTAATTCACATGCATTTTCTTTGGTTCAGAGCCAGCCAAAGACCCAAGGGTCCTCGTGTTTTATTAGAATCCTAGTTTTATTCCTCAGATACAAAGGAACCCAGGGAGTGAATGACATTAGGTCACTAAAGAAGGATGCCAAAGACGTAATCCCAATAAAAGTGGGCGGTTGAAACCCTGGCCAAGTTACACCTACTTTTTAAGTGTGTCAAAAGAACTCACAGTCATTTTTATCCCACTGCCTTTGGCTAGAAATTTATAGGTTTCAGCAATTCCAATTGGAAGCTCAATTTAAAAGGAGTCTGGCATTTTTCACAGCCCATAATGGAGAAAGTGAAAGAAGAAAATTCCCTTCAATTTACTTCACTGGGAGCCTTGGAGAAATGGAGGCAGGGGAAACAGGCGTGCCCTCGGGCTCATTTCTTTGTACAGAATACCTGGCCAGGTCTAGCATGCTGTTGGGAATGTTAATTGGCACCCTCCAGTGCAAAAGCCATTAGAAGGTCTGAGTTCTAGGGAGGTCGGTGACCACATTTTATTACCAAGGTACTAATTTCACGATAACCTATCAGTCCTAAGAGAACAAGCTTAGAAATGAGATACACAATGTTTACATAGTGTTTCTACCAAGACCTGGATTTGAGTTGGGCAACATGCTAACCTGTTTGATTCTGTTTTCCTACCTGTAAAATGGTACTAATACTACCTATTTTGTAAGGGCATTTTGTATATGTGTGTACAAATCTTTAGTATGCTGCCATCATTTAAGTGCAAAATAAATAGTAATCTCAATATTGTTTCAGTGGGGGGAGAAATAGAAAATGCAAATTTATATGATTTTCTTCTCTTAGACTTTTAAAATTAAATCCACTGTCCAGCAGAAGGGCTGATTCTGCCTTTTTAGTGCTTTTAAAACCAAAAATTATGTCCTATACTAATATTATTAATGAATATATCATATGTATATTTTTTGGTTTTCTTGAGGCATGTTAGATTCATACTTTCTAAACTCTAAACGAAAGTTTCGTTTTCCCCAAACAAATGTTTCTTTCCATCTCTATGCAAATATATATGCTTGATTTTTAGGTCACAACACTAAGTTAAAAAACTGAAAAATGCCTTTGGCTTTGGATAACATTAAACAAACACATTGGATAATAAATGTACTTGCTGCTTTCATTGGAGGCCAAATGTGGTCAAATATCGTTTAAAGTATAATAAAGTATAATGCTCATAAATCAGATTTAACATACAAGTGAACTGGAAAGTGAAGAACCAAACTGAGAATGAAGCCAGGCAGAGCTTCTAAGTTACTCTCTTTACTCTAGGAAACATTTGGCCAAGAAGATAAGGCTATCGTAACTTTGTTGCTTCACAAAATTCCTGAAAGCCAATTTTTCTAAACACACAGTTTACTCAGCTGGGCAAATCGCTCTCTTATTAGAACAATAGTTTGCTTACCTGAGTAAGCAGTTTGCTTATTAAAGAGCAGTTCACTTATCAAGACTCACTTTAAGAGCTTCACCTAACTTCAACTGTTATGAGGTTGGTGCAAAAGTAATTGCAGTATAACAGGTTAAAAACAATTGCAAAAACTGCGATTACTTTTGAACCAACCGAATATATTGAGAACTTTATCCTACCTTCAAAGATTCAACTTCAATCACTTGACACCAGATCCTGATGCCCTACAGATATCTTGCTGGACATCCTCCTTCTGAGATCCTAAGGTACAGTCAAGGCTCTATTCTTCCTGACGGTTGTAAGTTTAGTAAAATTAACTGTGCTTAGTTAATAGGTTTTTCTGGTTTGTCTTCTGGATGGAGTTGATAGTTGATAATAACTACCGTATATACTTTTTATGATCTGGGAAAAAGCTTCGTTAGAGAAAAATCATCTAATAGATCTCCCTGGCTTCAGAGTGGACGGCACTGTAACCGTTTAAAAAAGTGCATGCAACACGAGGTTTTTAATTCTAATGGGGCATTTTCATGTAAACCTTCAAGTGTTAATTTAGGTTCCTTATGGATAAGGGTCACGTATTTTTTTATGTCCACGGGGTCTTGTATATAACAGCACACAATAAATTCTGGTTGATGGATTAGGAGCTGAAGGATCAATTTAAGGTCACTCTCCTTTCTAAAGTTCTCCCAAAAATGTCCCTTTTGTTTGTACTTAGATCACACCTGAATTACCTTAAGGAGAAAGGAACTCCATGTCATCCCCCAAACAGCTGACCAGCTTTAAATATACATAGTAATCATATGTGGTAAATTCATAAGTTACTTTTTACAAGTCTTCTGGAAACAGCAGTTACTTAAATGATGCACTGCAAGTAGAGATTAACAGTGAATTTATTCGCAAATTGGGCCTGTGGAATGTCCAGAGGGGAGATGGGAAAAGCTTTATTTACAAAACAGCAAAGATTACACCCTTTGGGGAACAAGCCTCTTTATTCAGTCTGCTAGTTTGTAAATGGACCATCAGAATGAGATTTCAATCTGTAAAATGGGACCATCAGTGATTTCTTACCATAAGACATGAGACATATTACATAATAAATAGAACAATTAATTAAGATTCAAATCAAGTTATTTTTTCATCTGGCTTCGCTGTTAACTAAATAGCTGTGTGGTTGGGGGTAAATTATGTAATCTATTAAATCTTCAATTTCATAGTCTATTAACTAGATGAACAATGCCTGCCACTGTTTATCTCACAGTAATTTTATGGAATTGAACAAGATAGAATCATACCATTTGGGGGTGAAACGTAGTTAATGGTTATTGAGTCTAATTAGTGCTTGAAAACAAATGTGCTTTAGAGAAAAAACTTTAGTACCCTATACATGGTATTTTAAAGATATCAGACCTTCTAATTTTTAACTCATTTTGAAGCTTTTCCTCCAAATATTTGTTTAATGTGTCTGTTTTCTCGAAAGAGTAGCCTTATTGCTACATTTGCATCACCCAGCCTGCTGCCTGGAATTTAGCAGGAACCCACACCATAATTTTATTCAGTCTAAATGAATAGTTCAGTGAAAACCAAAATCTTTACCTTTGAGGAGTAGTAGATTAATCTCACTTTCTCCTGATTTGCTTTCTTTTGTGTTAATTTGGTTTACATGTCCATAAATTGGACATAATGTCCTCATTCTACCCTCTGAGGTGTTATGATAATTGAGGTGAAAATTGGAATTGTCAGAAGCTAGGAACATGAATTTCAATGGAGGTTTTCTAGAAGTGTGATAAAACTGCGCCTGTCAATAAATATCCCAGAGGAATCAAATAACCATGAATAGCTGAGTTTGGAATTTTTTTAGACAGCTGAGGATTTATACCTTTACGTACTGTTTTTCAACTAAATAACTTTGTAGGGTAGTCTTGGAAAGCTATTGTGCATACTTCCCTATACTACTGATTGCATAATACCTTATAAATATTTGTACTTTGATGATCTTAGCTACAGATATCAATACTGTGAGGTCTACAGATGCTCCAATTAGGGAAACTGAGTCCCTGGGAGTAATTTGACTGAACCCTAAGTCATAAGTGAGTGTGAGTTTTCAAAAATAATTTTCCCATATTTCTTTTATTTTTATGCTAATGCCTATATATTTCACATTAGCATTTATTTTTCTTCCTTTTTATTTACTATCGACCTGAAAACTAAATAGCCAAGCCTGTAGAATTATATGTAAAATTCAAAAGACAATGATTACTATCGTAAGGGTATCAAAGATATGGTATTTTTTCGTTGAGTTTGGTCAGTCTTCTAAATTTCATTCATTCATTTAGCAAATATTTTCCAAATGCTAGGTACTTTATAAGCATGGAGGTAGGAAGATATATAGGACACAGTTTTTTTGATACATGAAGTTGATGAATTATATGTCAGTAAAACAAGATGTTATTATATCATTTTAAGGAAAAACTTGATCTAGGTTAGCAACTACTTTAAATCTAGTTAAAATTTGCAACTGCAAGATGATAATCTCTCATTTATTTGAGTATTGTTTCCTGCTGTCATAGTCACATTAGATATATTATATAACCAGAGTTAATTTTATATCCTATTGTCTATGTACAGGTTGCCAACAATTCAACCTAATTACTCTCTGAGAAAAATTAAATGAAATTTACGGTGAATAGATTCCAGCACAATATAAGGAAGAATTGTCTAACAATTTGAGCTTCTCAAAAATGGGCCGTACCAAGTTTCTCATTAGCTTTGTTTTTTCATCCATTTTCCCCATTCGTATATATTAAACTATGGTCCAGTAAAACCTTTACTGTATCCTGCGAGTAATTGTGAAATAAATTATCTTCCATTACTTAAGTTACTGATTTAAATACATTCAAATGCAGGATTTTACGGTTATCATTGTTACATTTTAATTAATTTATTTTGAGTCAGTATGCTAGTCCATTGAGAATATTATTGTTCTTGATTTTATCAATCTAATTTCATATTTGCCCCAATGTTAAGTAGCCTTCGCATTTAACTAGAATCTTTTTGATGTTTTCATTTCAATTATTGGTACATTTATTTTTACAGAACAGAGTTAAAGAGAGAATCTACTGTGAATTTCCTGTAGGCATCTGTTATTGTCTCACTCAAACTTTGCTATCTTACTCAGAGGTGTGTTTTCAGAAGGTGTCAAAATGCCCTGAAACCAAGATAATTCTGTGGCCATAAGATCACCATTAGTAGCCACTTCCTCACACAGCTCAAGGCTTATTTGGCATGACTGAACCATTTTCATCTCTTAGTTATTCTTTTATAAATGTCAACAGTAGTTTTAGCCTTTAGGCTAATTATTTCTACAAAGGAGGGAGTTCAGTGAGTGTGGCATTTGATGCTCTCAAAGAAAGGAAGAAAAAAAATGAAATAACCTCCTTCTCTGACATGAAAACCATGCAGAAGAACTTCAAAGTATTTGCAAATGCACAAGAAGCAATGGATTTTAATGTACCGTAATCAGACCTGATGTTCTTATCCACATTATTTACCTATATTTCATACAGTGAGTCATGTGAAAGGAGTGGAACCATGTGTATGAGAGAACAGGATGGTGGAAATGAGGTAAACATAGCCATGCAACCAGACAAAGAAAGTGGGCTTTTAGAGGGCAAGGTGAGTGAGCAGAATCACAGTCCCTGATTTTAATGTTGCTCATTTATAGTAAGTCACATTTCTTTCAGCGTATTATTTAGTAGCCAACTTTTCACCATTACTAAAAGTATGATGAAAAATTCAAAGAATGAGGCGGACAGAATGGATGGGGATGGGGTGTCCCTACCAAACTGTAGGCCGCTTGATGTTTTAAACTAACCTGATGTAATGTTCTGGTTTTAGACGATGTCACTAGGTCCCTAATGAAGTGAGTTTGCCAGGCTTCTAACAAGATTTCCCCCTTTCCCAAAGCAACACTCTGCATAACCAACTAAGCCTTTCCTTGATTTCTTTTCTGGCCTTTTTTTCCCCCGTTCTTCTTTATTTTTTTAGTCAATGAGCTCAGCCTTAAATGAAAGCTGGAGTTGTATGAACTGAATTGGCTGGAAATAGTAGCTGAAAGGCATGAAAATCAAAGCTGGCAAGTTTCAGCTCTTCCGTTCTTGAAGGCGAGTCTAGCTTCAATCCAAATGGCTTCCTGGGCAATTGTGCAGTTATTCTAGGGTTTTGTTGCTGGTATGGAACCAGGCATTAATAATCCAGCCTTTGCAAACGAAACTAAGAAAATACACATCTCATATTTACCTTGTGGTGGCTTACTACCCATTTGGATGCTTTTTAGTAGTGTGGGAACTGTGTAGGGAGGGATTTCCATCACTTGTGGGGTAGGGTGGTTAGAGAGGGTAGTCTTCAGGCTCTTTGATATTTCCTCTTCCACCCTAAGCCATTGTAGTTCCTACACAACAGACAGAGAAGAACTAGGAACTCTGACGTCAGGCAGCCCCGTCTACTTTGGTACCTACGAGTATACTAAAGGCAGGGACTTCTAATATTTTCACAGGAGATCTATACACTCTCATTTTGCAAGGGCAAACTTATTTGTAATTTTGCTTTGGAAAATTATTTGCCTTCAAGTAATTTATTTCTAGACTATCACTCAGTGTATTCAAGAATTCCTACAAAGTGAGAAAATCTAAAGATGGTTTTTAAATATAGTGAATTTTTCTATGGAGAAATATTACACATGATGAACTTGACACAATACTTTGTTTTGCAGCCGTTATTAAATACTAATTTTTTTTTCTTGTTTTAGAGACATCTTTTTTTTATTCATATCTCAAACATTTTCGAAGGCCTCCCAAAAGCCTGTGATGCTAGACACTTTGAATCCTGGATAAAATGGCCATGAATGAGAGGGGTTAGTTTCTGATTCTCTATTCTGCTTTTATACCACCACTTGCCATGTCCCATTTTCTAGTTCAGAATAATAAATGATCAGTCATCCATTTAAAGTTTGTTCAAGATTTTGCTACAATATTCACAATTCTTTGGCTACGCCTTGTGTACATATTAGCTAAGAAACAGGACCTTAAATCCATGGTATTCATTTCAGGTTGTTAAGGTTTTACATGTAGGGTTAGCTCTTAGCTCTCCTCAACCACACAAATAACAAGATAGAGAATAAACTACGGACTCTATGGCTATTGTTCTTACATTCTCTCTTCACATCGGCTTCTAGAAAGTTTAGAGCCAAATGGAGGGTAGAATCTCATTAAGTATGTAAGAGCACATACCAGGCATTTTGTATTTTAACCTTACTGTTCAACTTTGTGTATCGAGCGCAGATCTAATTTGGTTAACTGGTCTAGGTTGAAACCCTACTTCTAATATTTTGTGATCTTGGAAAAGTTACCTATTCTCTAAGATATTTTCCCCACCTATATATGTAATATTGGAATAATATTGACTGCCTTCTAAAGTTGTGAAGATAAAAGTTAGATAAAGCTCTTAGCACAGAGCAAAACTTTTATTTATTTATTTTTATCTTTTTTTTTTTTTTTATTAAAGTTTATTGGGGTGACAGTTGTTAGTAAAATTACGTAGATTTCAGGTGTACAATTCTGTATTACATCATCGATAAATCCCATTGTGTGTTCACCATCCAGAGTCAGTTCTCCTTCCATCACCATATGTTTGATCCCCTTTACCCTCATCTACCACCCCCCTACCCCCCTTACCCTCTGGTAACAGAGCAAAACTTTTAATCCATGACAGCTCTTACCTTTCCCTACTCTTACTTTCCTTTGCCTTTTTCTTTACTTTCATTTTTCTAGAATCCGTATCTCTTTAGAAGCTACCTTAAACTTATGGGAAGAAGTTGGACTATAAATATTAACACATTAAATAAGTAATCAAATAATTGACAAATATTTAATTTTTAAAAAATTCCTTTAAAAGTTATGGTTTAGAAGAAGGTTTATCAAACTTTCACGTGCAGAGACGTTCACGTGGGGATCTTGACCTTGTTATAATATAAGTTCTAGTTCAGAAGGTCTGGGGGAGGGGCCTCAGAGTCTGCATTTCTAACAAGCTCCCAGTTGAGGCTGATATGGCTGGTCCTTACACTAACACTGTGCAGCAAGAGATTCAAATGGAAGGCATGGACGCCATCTTTAGAGCTTTATAAAAACAAACAATCCCATGCCTAGGCCTCCTTGACTCACAACCAACAGGAGTGACATGGTTTCTTAGTTTTCTTATTGTTTTATGAGTAAAAGCTTCCTCTCTCTAACAAAAATTACCCGAAAGCATCCTAAGGGAGTCGACTTCTGACAAGAGTCATCGTCATTGACGTCCTTTGAGTCGTTCCAGCTCCCTTAGCAAGGATGTGGTCCCTTGACTCTTGGACAGAGTCTATTCTGTTATACGGCATCAGTTCTCAAAGCGTTGACTGAGCCATACTGGATATTTATTTATTAGGCTCTTCTGACATAATAACCTGGCCAAATCACACAGGAGAATCACTGGCCAAGAAACAGTCTCTAAACTAATGTTATCTTAGCTTAAGGATTGTTTCTGAAACAGCTATTTGCTTTTTTAACTTCACAATTTTACTAAAATGCACTTCATTAAGGTTACTGTGGACTTTTTATTGCTAATTTCAATTCTATCTAGAATTTGACCTTGTTCATCATTTCTTACTTATTCAAACTTCCTGATTACTTGGTTTCCGTGGTTCGACTCCCTTTGCTTTCCTCTTATTCCTCTGGTGCTACCCATAATTCATTTATGTAAGAACTAAAATTCTCACCTCTTGCTACCTCTTCAACTCTTACACTGTGTCTTTTTACTCTGTGGTCCCTGTTGGCAATCCCAGCTTTTCCTACTTATTGAAATAGCATATGCTGACTCTGCTTTAATTTCCATTTCTAGCCCGGAGCTGTCTTTCAGACCCATAAGTACTATCAATTCCAACTAAAATGTCGTACTGTCACCTCAGACTCAACATGTCCAGACCTTTACCTTACATTTCCTTTGCCTTAGTCACTTTAAACCTTAGTTAGTGATCTCAAAAGTAGGGATAGTGAAAGAACCTACATAATCAGATTTTCTGAGAATTAAAATCATGTTTACTATCGTGTCAGATGCTTAGAACACTGTCCTTACGTTGGATTATAGTATGTATTCCTTATTAAATGGTTTATGAATCCATATTCTTTATGTTGGTACCTATCTCTGGATTGAGGGTCAGAATCTTAGAGGTAAACTAGACTTCTCCTTCCATAGAATATTCAATGAATTTGGTAAGTCCAATAAATGTTATCTCTTAAATAACTTTTCTTTTCTCCTCCCACTTTCCAATGTCACAGTTATGTCTTTGTATGTCTCACCTGGACTATGTGAAATGGCCTCTCTGAGTGACTCTAGCCTCATCGTCCTCCATTCACTGTGCTCACTGCTTGCTCACTGTTCTCTCCGAAACTCACAGCTATGCTCAAAATTTCTCCATAGCTCCATACCTCCTAACGTACATCACTGCATTTCTCACATGACCCCTATATACCACAAGCAAGAAACGTTATGGTTAGTCTCTTCTATCTCTCAGTTCCTTTTCTGTTTCTCAGCTTTTCTCACTAATGCTCCAGCCGTATTTAATTAATTGTTGAATTCCAGAATAAATCACAGCCAAATCTGCAGGCCTTTGCCTGACTGCTCTTCCTTCCCTCACCTAATCTGTTATTTGAGACTAAACTCAAAAAGAGTCTCCTCTGGAGCTTTCTAAAAAGTCTTTGAGCGTCCTTAGGTAACTTTTTTATGCCCATTAAAAACGAAAAAACAAAAAAACTATTATTGTTTTCTAAATTTAGTGCATCATAATTTTATCAGGAAAAGTGTTGGATTTGATTCAGTTATTTTACTGCCTCTGTTGAGATGGTCCTATGATTTTTCTCCATTATTGTGGCATTGTTAATGCAGTGAAATACATTGGAATTCAGTTGTTAAGATGATTGCTTCCTGGAATAAACACCACTAGTTATAATTTATTAGCTTTTGCTTTACAGTTGTTGGATTTGATTTACTAATTTTTAAAAAAAGTTTTTATGTTCTTTTTGCTAGGAATATTGGTCTATAATTTCTTGTAATATCCTTGTCAGTTTTTGGAATTAAATCCATTCATGCTGGTTTGTTTTTTTCTATTTAGATTAATTAATCAAAGGGATTTTTAAAAATCTCAGGTTAGGATTTTAGAATTGTCTCTTTCTTTAGTTCTGTCAGTGGTTAATTCACGTCTTTTCAAATTTCATTATGTGCATACCCATTTGGTATTATTTTGTCTTCTAGATTAATAGATATTATTCTAATTATGAAATCTCTCTATTTGTTAATTCTCCCTGTCTTGAAGTCTACATTGACTAATCCTGCTGTAGCCACACCAGCTTTTTGTGATTTCTGATTCTGTGAGATAACTTTTCCCATCCTTTCACTGTCAACCTTTTAAAAAATATATATATTTTTATTTAGTATTGCTTGTTTATCTAGTTTGATAATCTGTGTTTTTTGATTAATATGTTTAATCTAGTTGCATTAAATGCAATTATTCATATGTTTAGGTTTAAATATACTTTCTTGCTATTTCTTTTTATCCCATCTATTCTCTTTTCGTTTGTCCCTCCTTTCCTGATTATTTTGGGTTAATAGAACCTTATTTTGTTTAAGCTGTCTGCTTTAATTTTTACACTCATTTTAAGCTATAACTCTGAATTATTTCTTTTAGGTAGCTCTAGGAATTGCCCTATGTATCTTTGACACATAACTGTCTATTTAAAATTAATATTACATCACTTGATGTAAAATGCAAAATCCGTAAAACAATATAATTCCATTTTCTCCATTTTTATTTTACTGTTGTCATATATTTTACTTCTACATGTACTATAAGCTCCATAACAATTTATTGCTTTTACTTTAAATAGTAAGTTATCTATTTAAAAAAGAATAAAAAGTTAGCATTTTAAAATTGTGCACATATTTTCCATTTTATATGCCTTTCATTCCATCTTCTATATCTGAGTTATGTATATGAATTTTTATATACAAAATATAGATGTACTCATATTTTGACATATATAATACATATAAAGCCATATACAATATAATACAGCCATATAATATTTCCCTTCAATCTGAAACACTGCTACTGGAATTTATTGCAAAAATAATTAGCTGGCATCACATTCTTTCAGCTTTTCCCCTGAGAATGTATTTACTTGACCTCAGATTTGAAATACGTGAATTATAGTTTGTGATTGTTTTTCTTCTGTCAGATTTTATTCCACTGCCTTTGGGCTCCCATTGTTTAAATTGGAGAAAATCAGCCATTTTTATTGATGTTCTACGCTATGTAATTTACCTCTCTCCCCAATTGTTTTTAGGTTTTTTGTTTGTTTCTTTCTTTATATTGGGTTTTCAACAGTTTGAATCTGAGGCTTTCTTTATATTTATCATGCCTGGGGGGTGCTGAGCTTCTTAGTTTTTGTAGGTTGATGTTTTAATAAAATTCTAGAAGTTTTCAATTATTATTTCTTCAAATGCTTTTGGTGTTACTCTCTCCTTTCCCCACATCTGGAACTCTTTAATTGGAGTATGACAGATTGTTTAACACTGTGCTGCATCATACTTAGGCACTAGTTATTTATTTTTTAAATTATATTGCTCAGTTTTTTTAGTTTAGATCATCTATATTGAACTATTTTCAAGTACAGTGATTCTTTCTTCTGCTATATCTTATCTTTTATTAATCCATCCAAGCAAACATTTCATGTGTATTTTTCAGTTCAAGAATGTCATTTTATTCTTTTTATAATTTCCATTTTTCTGCAGACTCCCCATTTATTACTGTGGTGTCTCCACATTCTGTAGGAATCATTGACAATATTTATCATAGCTACAGTGTTCTTGTCAGCTAATTCCAGCATTTATGTCATGTTGGCGTGCATTTCTGTTGACTATAGTTTCTCTTGATTATATCTTATTTCATAGTTCTTTAATATCTACTGTTTTAAAGCCTTCTTGAGTTTAACTGACGTGCCACAAATTTAATGCATATATTTGATCTGTCCATCAAATGGCTTTTGATTTATGTATATTTTGTGAAACTATCACCACAATCAAGATAACTAATATATCTGTCATTTCCAAAAATTTCCTCAGGCCCCTTGTAAGATTTCACGTGTCAAGAAAGAAACATAAGCTTAAAAGTCACTGGTTTAGCCAATCACACTCTTTCTCGTGATCCTCCCAATACCCCTAAATTCCATATCCAATTAATCACTGATCTGGGTTTTTATTGTCATAGGAATTTGCATTTTCTGTAATTTTATATAAAAGAATTATACAGCATGTATTATTCTTGAACAACTTCCTTCACTTAGCACAATTATTTTGAAATTCATAGATGTTGTTGCACATGTTGATAATTTTTTCTACTTAGTAGGTTAGTATTATGTAGATAGGTCACAATTTATTAATCACTTTTTCTGTTGATGGACATTTGGATTGTTTTCAGTTTTAGCTCTTATCAATAAAGCAAGCTGCTATGAATATTTGTTTACATGTCTCTGTGTGGCCTTAATTTTTCTCTTGGGACAATGCCTAATTAGAGAAATCGGGCTGTGTGATAGGTCTGTGTTTAAATTCTTGTGAAACTGCCAAAATGATTTCCAAAATGGTTGTAACCAGCAGATTATGAGAGTTAAAGATACTCCACATCTTTGCTAACACTTGCTGTGGTCGGTCTTTAACCTTTAGTCATTTGAGTGCATATGCAGTACTGTCACACTGAGGTTTTGCTAATAATGTTGAACATTTTTTCACATGCTTGTTTGCCATTTGTGTATCTTCTTTGAAAAATGTTCAGTTCTTTTGCCCATACTTTTGTTGGATTTTCTTATGATTGAGTTATATATGTTCCTTATGTTTTTTAGATAAAAAGGCTTTGCGAATATATAGGTATATAATTGATATTTGTATATTGATCCGGTATCCTACCACATTACTGAAATCACTTGAGTTCTGGTAGCTTTTTGGGGTAATTCCATTGAATTGTAAATAGAATCCTATTCCTTGCAAGGTCTTTGATAATTCTAGGTATTGAACTGAGAAACCTCATACAGACTGTCAGATAAAATCAAGATTTATCTGGTAAAGGTTTTCTGTCATTTTCTTGTGATAAAAAGTAATAATCAGTTCCTTTTCTAGTCCAAATTTAATAGTCTGCAATAGACCAACAAATTTAGATCCCTCTTCAAAATTCTCACTTCCCAGGTGGGGTACTTCCATTAGGTATTTGACCGTGTGGCCAAAGTAGACAAGCTTCTTCTGTGAGCGGGTGCTCAATGCTGCCCTGAGAAACCTCTGCCTCACATTAGCTATACATTTATTCTTCACCTCTCCCCAAATACATGACAATGTGGGATGGTCTTCATTTGCTTGGCGGTATATTAGTAAGCATGGAAATCTGCATGCTGTTTTGTTAATTATGTTCTTAATCAAGTCACTTCATCTTAACAAATAAATCCACCAGTTATTAGAGATGTCATCTGAACTCAGTAGTTAATAAAGCTTTGCTGAGTTGTTTAAAAGGGTATGAAAATGTGGTTGTCATTGTGACAGAAATACCTTTTCATTTTTTTAAAGTTGAGATCTACATCTTTTTAAATGCGGTTTCTCACTGAGCTATGGTGAATGAGAATGCATCTGTGTTTTCAGTCAACATGGGGCATTTATCCATGGCTTATTAATACTGTTGATTCTTGCTTTGAGAAACTAATTTAGTTTGCCAGGACAGGTGTCTTTCTTTTGATTTTTACTGCCAAAAGCTAAAAAGTGTCCTTTTAACTTCACAGAAGAGATTTTGGTAAGAGTATTAGACACTCCTCTTTTATCATAACCATTGTTGCTTTTAGTTACAGCATTTTTATATCTCACACAAAAATACGGTGTGTACTGTCATTGTCTAAGCCTTCGCAATGACCTTGTTACCTTGTAGGGTTCATGAGATCAAATATAATTCACATCTGTATCTTTGTTATTACCTAGTCTATTATCTTGTATCTAGTAGGTAGTCACCAAATAGTCATTGACGTTAATTATGGCTTCAGAGCCCTGCTATGGTTCCAGTTTATACCACAGTTTCTTCTTTTACTACCAAATGGAACTATTTACTTCAAATTGGTCTCTTGATTTCTCATCTGAAACTTTGGCTTATTCCATTTCTTCCATTGGAAATGCTTTCCATTCCAAATGTCCTTATCAAACTCCAAACCGTAGTAAAAGGTTGTATTGCCACTCCCTTTATGAAGCGGCCTCCAATATCATTTCAGAAGGTGTACACTCTTCCACCTCCACTATCTTCCTCTAAGAACCAGAAGCGATACCATTGATAGAGTCCCTAATACGTGTACGTGCCCGACAAGTTGCCAGGCATTTTGTATGTGTTATGTCATGGTAATCTTCAAACAACGTATGCGCCCACATAATAAAACTCTATTTCTATTGAGGAGGATACTGAGAAGAAAAGAGATTGACTATGTTGCCCAGATCATAAATCTAATATGACAAAACCAATGTGGAGGAAATCATGCTGATTCCAAAGCCTCTTAAAACATTTTATATACTCCGCAGTATTAAAAACATTTTTTAAATGTCATATGATTTGCTGTTATATTTTCTTCAAAATTATAGTCATAATTATACTTGTTAGACTCTGTGTTTGATCTTAGATAAGAAGATAAAATCATATCAAACTTTATTGTACAGTATGGAAAGTACTTGTAATATTCCTAGTTCTGCTACCACAAGGAAGGCATTTTGCAAGCTCAAATATATTGCCTATTTACATCACCATACTAGACACATTTGCCCGAGTCTACTTTTTAAAAAAGGGCTGCTTGTATCATTATCATATCCCCTACTGGATAGACCTTGAGACGGGCTAAACCAGTGACTTTTAAACTTATTTTTCTCTTTGGACACATGACATCTTACAAGGAAGCCACCAAGGAAAGTAGGTACAGAGGAGATGCTCTAGCTGAACTTGAGAGAAGGGTGGGACACATGGGCAGATTTCAACACACCCGCTCAGGACCCTCTTAATGCTTTGCAACCGCCCTTGACGCCTCTCTGTGGAAACACCACTGCTCCATCAATCACTGCTTTAGCCCATCTTAGTTTTTCTAATGAAAACCAGAGGGAACTTTTTTATGTGTGTACATGAAGTTTTTGAGTCTTAGAGCTTGTTCTGGACTCCCAAAAAGAGTATTTTTGTCGTGAACACCGAAAATATATTTCATATGTAATGTAGGGGACAGAAGGAGTCAGCATTATTACGTAAATGTATAAAGTAGAAAAATAAAATAAAAATGGCAGATTGGCCGAACTGACCTTTTGTCTTTGGAACCTTACAAGAAAACTATAACCCCCAAAGTCTTCTCTATTACGTAAGCAAGGTGGATAAAATTGACTTAAATTAAAAAAAAACACCCACAAAACAAAATAAGCTGCTCCAAAATCAAGGCTTTTTAGCTGTTAAAAAATTAGAATTAAAACATATTTTGGATACTATCACAGATAACCCCCAGTGCTCAGTACATCCCCTGGGATGTCTTTTTTACATTTCTGCGTGCCCCCACCCCACATCTTCAATACGATTTCCACGACCAGACATGTTCCTGTTCACAGGCCTGCCAGCTTGGGAGAGACCATAATTATTAGGTTGGTGCAAAAGTTATTGCGTTTTTTTGCAATTATTTTTAACCTTTTAACCTGCAATTACTTTTGCACCAACCGAATAGCAAATAATGATAAAGATATAATACATCCAGCACCAGTTCATGCTAAGAAAAGAAATAAAGCCACGTGAGGGAACATAGATGTGTGAAGTAGATGCTATTTTAATGCCATGGTCAGTTATCATTTTGGATACAAGGTGATTTTTTTTCTCTTATTTGTTACTTTATTCATTTATTTAACTAATATACAAGTTTATTGAACAAATATAACAAATATTTAACAAATACATTCATTTATTTAACAAATATGTTCATTTATTTAACAAATACATAAATATATACATTTATTTAACAACTATATTTAACAAATATATTCATTTATTTAGCAAATTTGTTATTTTATTCATTTATTTAACAAATATATAACAAATAAATACGTATATTTATTTAACAAATGTATATATAACAAATGTGTGTGTGTGTGTGTGTGTGTGTGTGTGTGTGTCAAACACTGTTCTAAATCGTATAAATGAACATAGTAACAAAAAATAGCATTCTGTCCCTTAGAGGACTTACTTAGGGAGACTGAGGGAAGACGTATACAAGTGTTTGTGTATGCATACACTACTATATACACACGTACACAAACACAATCACAATCACACATGCCCACACTGAAAATCATACTATTGTGTCAAAGGCTTTGATAGAACTTAAGCATTAAGAGGATATTCTCAATGCCATTCGTTCTAATAGGACCTCAAAAGGCCCATGGCTTGTATTGCTGGTAGTTTTCCTTAGGTAGGAATTTGCTTCATGGCTGGTGTGTGGGAGCCAGTGGAATAGCTATGAGGAACCTTAGGAACCCTCGTTGCCGTCTCAGTGTCTGCCTCTCAGGGCAGCTTTGTTCATCTCCCCTTGCTTTGTATGTTACAATGCATGTTTTTATTTGTTTGGGGGTTTTTGAGAAAGAAATACCTCTGTAAAAGAGAATCAACTGCTAGTACTGGTAATGGAAGACAAGAAATCGGAGGGGCCTAAAAAAGGAATGGTTAAACATAATGTTCTAGAGGGTTCCTGTCATTTTTTCCCCAATTTTAGGTGCTAGAGTTTATAGAGTTGATAATGTCCTACTTGTACATTCAGAGGTTGTGAATGGCCAGAGTCTATTCACAATGGGCATGGTACACAGAGCTCCAAAGGTCAAGACAGTATTGCCTCAGCAAAGGCTTCATGGAAGGTGAAATCCGTGTGCTAGACCTTGGAAGGATTTGCCAGATAGAGAGGGGTTTGGGAAGGGACAGCATGAACAAAAGATCAGTTGATTTGAAACAATGTTTTTGGTTTTAAAGAAGTCTAGGTACTTCTTTCTGGCTAAAAAAATACATACTGAGTAGAGGACCAACAGAACAAAGGGAAAGGAATTTCTGTGCGGAAGAAAGGTTTTGAGATACTCTAGAGGAGAACAGCTTTAGAGGAGAATGGAAGGAAACGAGCAAGGCAGACAGAAGGTGAGATAAAGATAGCACAATAATCTGTGACAGGGAAAATTGCCATTTTTGCCCCAAGAAAATTCAATGTTTTGCATTCCAGTATAGGAAAACTCCATCCAAAATGTCAATGGGTTGTCTTCCTACCGTTAAAGATGAAGGGGGCTGCAGTATATGTCACGGAAGCATACTAACAGCAGATATTGTAGGTTGGCCATATGCCCATATGATGTTATTTACTTTGCATAATCTGTAATCTCAAAATATTGTGGGACAGACAGACTTTCTATCCATGTTTACAGCTAAGGAAAATAAGTTTTAGAGAAGTTAAATGTATCATTACATAGCTAGAACTGAGATTCTAACTCAAGTCCAATTTATCTAAAACCCTTAGTTGTTCCTCTATATGAGCTTGTAGCAAATAGATATAAAAGAAAAGGATTAAAAGGAAATTAGAAAATTCTAAAATTCTTAACGACCAACCCCAGTTACTTTCGTTAGTAACACATGAAAGCAGTAAAGGGATAGTTTAACCAACTCAAGTCTCTTTGAATGCATTTGGCTCCAGAAACTAATTGAATACACAGATCTTCACATCACATTCATTTTAGAAAGGGAAACCAAATCCACTGAATAATTGTTTCAGTTGATTTATTTTTTCCTTTCTCATTCCTGAATGCCTTTGTGTATTTAGAGTTGAATTTGAAGTAGAAAGCAATTTTCAAGAAACCTCTATCTTGTAAATATTCATAGGGGTCAGGGGTGAAAGGCTACATGCTTTTAGTCAAAATGGATTTTCTACTATATTACCAAGTCAGAAAACATGAATAAAAGGGAGATCATGTTTAAATTAAATAAACAATGACCATTATTTTTCTTGGAAAAGGTAAGCATTTAAAACTGTGATTTATTTGGTTATTATTTTTTATAAAAATTATGATATTAAATACTAACAGATTATAAGCTGGTAAGATTTCAGGTTTCACTGGGTTGTTTGGTGAGAAATTGTTGACTGTTGGTCAGACCTGGGATCCAGAGATTGTGGTAAAGTGGAGAACACAAGTCAATCAGAAGTGGATGGCTAATTGTTGAATTCCTGAAGGACTATAAACGCTTGAAGGCAAAAATAAGACCATCTCATCTCAGAAGAGAATAATGAGGAACAAAAAGTAATAATTGGGGGTTTCTGATGCGAAATATTTACCAGTAAGAGATATCATACTTCACTAGCTCTTTCTCAGTCATATGCAAGAAACCGTCCAGAACCAGGCTACCTAGGCAGTCCTTTCCAAATCACTCTTCATTGTATCATCTTTTTATTTTTTCACAAAATTTCCCACAATTGCAACTTATCTTATTTTTGAACTTATTTACTTGTCTATCTGTTTACATGTTATTTTCTAACTTGCTCACTAAATGTAAGCATTGTGGAGTCAGCCATCTCATCAATTTTGTTCAACTCCTGTCTCCATTGCCCGGAACAATTTATGCTACAAAGGATACACCTCTTACATATGCTACATAGTTTTTGAATAATTGAGTAAATGGATACACTGTGATAATTCAAATATCAATTAATATGAGCATAAATCAATATTTGTAATGTACTATATGCAAGGACCTGCTTTAAGTAAGTACTATAAATACTGGGGGTGCCAAAATAAATGTATACAAGTGGACATGTTGGTCAATGTTGCTCAAGCAGTAGTTCGCCATCATCAGAAGGGTCTGGATGCTGATGGTAACCATTTTGAGCACCTCTTGTAATTGCAGAAGTCAAATGTGACTTGTGTTCATCTTTTGTTGCTGATATATATCGAGTATTACAATTTTAATAGCTTTTGTCCTTTCTTAAGATATGTATACATTCTTTTGGCACCCTTTGTATATTTAATTAAATGAATACCTTCCAGATTGATAAAAGCCAAGCAATTTCCTTACCTTAAAATGAAGCAATTTAAGATAAGAGGCATTTGATTCTATGACTAAAATTATAGGAACGAGATTAACATTTAATGCTACATAACAGAAATTCTAACTATAAATGTTTTTTGTTTTGTTTTGTTTGCTTCATAGAGAACTTCAGGGACTCAAGTCTGTGGCCTTAACTGAACCCCTGTCTTAAGTTAGTTCACAATCAAGAAAGGGAAATGCCAAATAGTTTTGTGGTTTTTGTCAGAGCATCGTAAATTATAATTGGCTGTATGTCAGGTAAACTTTATTGGTGTGCAAGCTTCATGAGAACAAGTAAAAACGTCTGTCTTACCACTTGTCACTGTTGCACCCTGAGAATACAGCTCAATGGCCGACACAAGGTAGGGGCCCCCAAAATGCCCCATAAACTTGAATTTAAAAAAAAGAAAAATATGCTAATTTGGGGAGGAAGAAGGTGTCAGGATGTGTTTTGGAATCTTCCTGAATCCTCACGTAAAACCGGATGGGGCAGCTTGATTGACAGAAAAACTAAAACCGAAGGACGGGTTTAAAAGCAAAACTCAGGACAGGTTCTTTCCTGCAAGCCTCAGAATCAAAGTGGGTGGGAGCAAACCACTATTACAAGCCCTGGTTGCTATTGGTGTCTGAACAAAAGGTGGCAGAGGGAAGCATCAGAACATCTGACAGGTCTGACAATGGGAAAACCCTAGAACAGCCCATACACATTCACTGTAAATTATGGGGAGCCAGTTTGAAAATGGAAGCTGACCCCATCATGACTCTCATTCCGGACCGGAACCCACAGTGAGGGTAAATGGCTGGTAATAAAATAAAAATTGATCAGGAGAGCAACAATAGAAACACAAGAAAGAGAAGGTCCAGCTAAAAGTAAGGACAGGAAAACAGAATCGGGAAATGTCAGAAAGATAGCTGTCATATTTTATCATCCTATGGAAAGAACAGAAGAAGGAATTTTGTGAAGCTAGAATAGTTGTAAATATGAGCTAGAGAAATGAATTGAGGTCAAATATCTTATAAAGTCACTATGAAAAGGAGAAAGTAAAGAAAATAAAGCTCATCATAATATATCTAAAGGCAGTGAAAGAATATGTTTAAGAAACAGAAAAGCAAAAATCTATAACATACTATTTCAAAATGAGTTAGTTAGTTAGTAAACAAGGAAATGATACAAATGTAAAAGAACATCATAAATCATAATTATAAAAGTGCAGGAATGAGGTGACAGAACTCATGTGAAAACTGTAAATAAAAAAAATATTTTAGAAATGAAGACTAAAGTATAAGGAACAAGACTGAATAAATACAAGTGATACTTTAAAATAATTAGAAGTTAAAGTGAGCATTATTTTAATTTTTTTAATAAAAGAGATAAAATAATTTTAGATAAAATTACAAATATTGAAAATAGGCAAAGAAGAATCAACTCACAAATAGTATGAGATCCTGAAGAAGAAAGCCAAGGAAATGTAATACTAAAAACTCTCATGAACATTAAAATAAAATGAAATTATCTAAAGCTGTGTATTAAAAGAGCCCTTCATTGTCTGAGAATATCAACTGAAAATGAATGATACCAAGTCATATGTTAGGAAAATTATTGCACCTTACAGAAAAAAGATCATTTGGGCATCTCAGCAAAAATAATACATTACTTAATAAGAAAAAAATTAGATTATTATTAGATTTCTCAACAGTAACACTTTACAGTAAAAGAAAATGGAGGAACATAGTTTGGGTACTTAAAGTAAGAAGCTAGAAGTCAAGACTCTTACATTCAGCAAAACTGACCTGCAAGCATAAAAGGGCTGGCTAGATAATCTAGTAACATTCAAGAACTCAAGTAATAATGTTTCCAAAAGCTTTTCTAACAATTCTACTAGAGAATCCTTTCAGACCAACAAAATGCCTAGAGAGACATCAACATAAGGACTGGTAGTCAACGCTAAATATACAGCTGCTTTTATAACAAAAATTAATGAGAATTAATGACATAGTATATAATGACTCAAAATGTCGGATGACACAGCTATGGAACAATCATAAAAATGAGGGCAAAATGAGATAGAATGATGAAATCATTTTAACTCTTCTTAGGATTCATAGCTGGTGCTTTTAGCAGTAGTATTGTTACTCATAAATTATTGTTTATGCAATGTGGGATACATCAAATGATTAATTTCATGATATTTAATTCTGTTATTCCCTATGTATTTTCCTAGCTCTGCTCACAGAAAAAGGCCTGGACTAAAGACCAACTCAGGAATGCTGGGCATCCTTAGTGCCTAGATTGTGGTTTTGAAATGTCATTTACTATAAAAACAGACAAGGCTTCTTGAAGGAATGGTTGAGTTCAGATCTAGAGCAGGAAATGTACAGGTAGACGTGGAACATCTTTGCACACCAGATGTGCAAAGAATGTTCTCAGAGATTATAAGGGTCGTATCAGAAGAATTCAGGAGCCAATTTAATGAAGATCACACTGGCCAAAGACTGGACAATTAGAGCTTCAATAAAGATGAAAAATGTGATGGCTTAAAATCCATCAAATATGAATAAGTTCATAAATTCACAATAATATGCAAAAGAAAAAATAATTGATATCTTCTAATGATGATAGGGAACAAATTCATAATCCTGAAAATTAGTTAAATGAAAGAATTAAGAATTGATCCTACATTTCTTTATGAACTGTAAACAGCATAACAAAATAACAGGTGAGTGCAAATATCTCCGTATGAAATTATCTCAAGTAATAAGTGAAAAGGAAAGAATAGAATTAAAATATCACCATTTTTCGACCCCTATGTCTTAATCAGCTCAGGATGCTATAACAAAAACACCAGAGACTGGGTGGCTTGTGAACAAAGAAGTTCGTTTCTCACACTTCTGGAGGCCGAAGAGATCTAGTGAGAACCCTCTTCTGGGTTGCAGACTGTCAATTTCTCATTGTATCCTCACAGGGCAGAAAGCAGAGAGAGAAAGTAAGCTGTGTTGGGACTTTTATAAGGGCACTGATCCCATTACTGAGGGCCCCACCCTCATGACCTCATCTGACCCTAATTACCTCCCAAAGGCCTCACCTCCTAAGACCATCACATAAAGAGGGGCAGGGTTTCAACATATGAATTTGGTGGGGGAGGGGGACACAAACATTCAGTCCATAATATCCCATCAATAATCATCGCGTACCAGTGGCTGTTAACATCACAAGAGAACAAAGCCCAAATATATTATTTAGCTCCTGGTGAAAGAACAAAATGCCATTTACAGTCTTGCCAAAGGGATAGCACATGGATTTGAATAAACCTCTGCATCCAGCTGTCAATTTGCAGCTCAGCAGAGGAATTGAATTCACCTTGAATTTGCAATTGTCAAAATCCAGAAGGTGGGCTACTCCTGATTCAATGGCCTGGTTTTTGTAAAAAAGTAAAAGGCAAGAAAAAGAAAGGGATGGAGGGCAAACTGTATAATAAAAGCAATTTAAAAGCCATATCAGTTTTTTTTTTTTTTTTTTTTAATTAGACATGTCTAGAGAAGCGCAGTTGAATAAAACCCTCAAGAAATGCAAAGAAGTGATTATGAGTTACTTTCAGAGGGACGGGGCTATTATTGGGACTGGGAACATACAAAGCCTTCAGATGTGACTGGAAAAAGAATTTATCTTATAATCACTAAACTGATGTAATTGCTTTGGGTGGTTTTCTGTATCTCGTGTTTTATTTTACAATAAAAAGGTAGAGAAAATTACTGTTTCACAGGACTTTAGGCAAATAGATAAAAAATGTCTAGAAAGGTCTAGTGAAGTGTAATACATGATGCAGAAGCATTGCAAATCATTCACTGATCACTCTTGGATGTATGAGTCTGCTTGAGAGTCTGTTTCTAGCCCAACTTCAGTGAATTTCGTATCCTGTGGCAAATTCAATGGACTGAGACATCATTTTAGCCTGAATATTCATTCCTCTGTTGGATGTCGTGTTTTGGTCCTATTTTTTGCTAGCTAAATTTTACTGAGCAGTGACTATGTGCTGGGACCCTGTCCTGGGTATTTGAAATAAAAAGAGGGAGGTGGAATGGTTTTTCCACACAAGGGGCATAAAAAGACAATTGCAAAGTGAGATGCTTTTCTTTTTCATTTCATACAAGTTAAATTTCATTGACATGTTTCCTAATTCTCAATAGGGAACCTCTTGACTTTCGTGAACTCCAAAGAAATAGTGGGGATGAAGGTTCTTGAGTATATTTTAGCCTTGCAGGAAGTCAAAAGGCAGAATGCATTTGTGCCCTGACAAGGCTGAGCAAGTCTTTTGGTGACATTAATTAAATCACCTCTCTCTGTTTCTCTCTCCCTCTATTTTTGTCTTTTGCTTTTGGATAGTATTAGGTAGCTCAAAGTGTACACTTATTGTTTCTCAATAAAAGAAATACTATCCTGTTGCAACGTATACAAATATCGAATCATTATGTTGTATACCTGAAGCTAATATAATGTTCTATGTCAATTATACCTCAATCTTTAAATAAAGGAAATCAAAAGAAGTACTTCCTTATAGTAAGTAATAAGAGTATAGGGGTCAATTCACGTAATTCAGCAACTAATAAAATATTTCTTAATATTCTGAGTTAGCTCTATGTCTGCATCTTGCGTTTTTCGTGACAAGTTTGTCAAATAGTTGTTATAATCACTTCCACTTTGCAAATGTCAAAGCAGAGGTTCAGTGTTTGTGATTTGCCCAAGGACATTCCAGAAATTAGGTGGTGGAGCTAAAGTGCGAGTCAAAGCTTCTGCCTCCAAACCCCATGGTTGTCCTTCCCGATCACTAAGGGACAGATTCCAGCATCCTGTCTTCTGTTTATACCAGATGTTAGTCATCTTTAAAACTTCTAGATCCTATTACAATGCTAACGGAAAAAGGGGCTCTCTTTTCCTTCTCATCAGTTATTTCTCTAGAGAAGGGATCAGGAGTTAGTAAATTAACACTATTCATCGGAATTGGTTTCTTTAACTTTGTTTTCCTTTCATCTTTGAGCTTCAGACTTATTAGTGATTGATATTTCTCAACAATAATTTCCAGACACCAGCACCCATCTTTGATAGCCTTCCACTTCACCATTAAACCCTATAAAATTCAATCTGTCAGGGCAAGTGCAACAAAAGATGGCAGGGGGAGGGGGTGAAAATAAGTAAATTATTCAGAAGAACTGAGCCAACTTAGCTAGCCTTTTTCTTCCTCCAGTTTATTTCCCTCTGTGTGAAAAATAAGTCATGACCCTGACCATTACCTGCAGATCAAAGTTCTTGCCTCTGCTCTGTTGGAAATAAGGCAGAGTTACAAATATAAAACCAGGTATATGGATGCTACTATATATACAGGGAGAGATTCTGCCTTTACTTCATGCTAAGGACAAATGAACAGTCAACTGTGCATATGCCACCAGCAAAGGGAACTATTATCTACACACATGCTAATTATTCAAGTATATATGTATATAAAATACCAAGAACACACCAGATGGAGATAAATTACCGCCAGGTGAGTTGCTGCAGCCATTGGCTTGGTATATAGCCATCAGGAAGTGGGTTGTCCTGGGGTTTGGACAGAGATGTCACAAGTTGGCTTTGGCAAAGGGACTTCACATCCTAGGGGAGTCTTTCCAATGTTCTTGTGGGATTTTGATTCATATCAAACGTGGAGAATTTCAAATTATGAGTGAGTGTAAACTCTTCCTCGCACCCTTGAAGTTAGAGGATTTTCAGCACATGCATGTTTGAAAGTGTGTTTGATATAGAGCAAAGGTGTGCTGGCTTTCTACTTCTGTTTTGTGTGTCACTCTTTGGTGGACCAATGAATAATGAGTAATGGAGCAATGATGATCAGAGAACCATGATTACGGGGAATGATAAAAAAAAATCAGAGATATTGTTCAACAATGACACATCTAAAGATATGGCGAACATATACTTGCACAGATAATCCATTCATTGTATCTATTCAAATTATCCATATATATTACAACACCATGATCATTTCTAGGAATTGTCAGGAGTTATGAAGAGGGCTACCATTACGGACTTTACTGAGGGTCACTATCAACAAGATTTACTGTAGGAGTCTGCTCAAACACATGCCATCAAGACTCTTTTGCTTCTGTAATTCTGGAGTCATACTTAGAAAATGGTTGTGTGTGAAGTCTTACATGGAGAACTGTTGGATTTGGTCAGCGAATGTGTGACTGATTGCAGAAGAGCACTTATTTCAGTGGCTGGTGGAGAGAAAAGATAGAATTCTGCCCAAGATAATTGATATGACTCTTCCTAAAATCTAATATTCCAGAAATGGAAAATGGGGCCCGTCGTCAAGGAATTCAGTGAGCCTTCTTCTCTGACCCCGCCTTCTTCTGTTTCTCTGTTTATTCCTAGAATGCCGTCCCAGCAGTACCTGCAGCAGCGTCGAAAATTTGCGGCTGCCTTCTTGGCATTCATTTTCATTTTGGCAGCTGTGGACACTGCTGAGGCAGGGAAGAAAGAGAAACCAGGTAAGCAGTAGGGTTACAAAGGCAGGACTCTTCATTGATTAATGACCATCAATCCAACTGCCTCATTTTTTCCTCCCTTTTTTCCTTCCTCCCTCTTTTCCTCCCTCTCTTCCTTCTTTCTTTCCTTCCTCCCTTCCTTCCTTCCTTTCTTGATTCCTTCCATCCAAGTATTTAGAGGAACCTCCATGACATCCCCTCTCGTTTCCCCCCACCCCCATAAGTTCTCACATATAATGATGGTTATTAACATGGTGATGGTATTACCAGCTACTGCATACAGAACGTTGACCAGGAATCAGGTGTTTTACTTGTGTTGCCCCTCTTCCTCCAAAAGAGTCATGCGAGGAATGTTATTTTATCTCATAACAACAACAAAAAAAAGGAAACTGGAGCTCCAAGAGGAGTAAGCACCTTTTCTGTGTCATTCCCAATGTTGAAAGTAGTGTGTGGAGCTGGGAGTCTGTTTATAGCACAATTATGTTTGGTGATACTGTCTATAAGAGAAAGGAACATTGACTTGCATTGAGATGGCTAATCTGACAACTGTTACTTCTAATTGAATGTTTTCTCATTTTTCGGGTTTAACGGTTTCTGACCATCTTCTCTTTTACAGAAATGTTGGTTTCTAAAAGGAGGTGTCAGTAAATCACTTAGTAAACTCTCTGGCACATAGTTGGAGTTACATTAACATTAGTTTTAGCTCCTTTCTCAGTTTTCTTTCTCCCTTCTCTGGGCCATCCATTTGTTCAATCATTCAGCTAACACTTACTGAGTTCCTACTGTTTACTGAGGACAGAGGTAAAAAGCACAGACACCATCATGAAGGCACTCAGGAATGAACTTGGTTATATCTAAGAGTTAAAGACTTTTCTGGATGTTGATTATTTTGCCTTCCTTTCTTCCTTCCAGAAAAAAAAGTGAAGAAGTCTGACTGCGGAGAATGGCAGTGGAGTGTGTGTGTACCCACCAGCGGAGACTGTGGGCTGGGTACCCGCGAGGGCACCCGGACTGGAGCTGAATGCAAGCAAACCATGAAGACCCAGAGATGTAAGATCCCCTGCAACTGGAAAAAGCAATTTGGAGGTCAGTCCCGCCCCCGTGGTCCTATTGACTTCGTCTTCCACCTGAGATAATTCTTGCATTCTTCTACCCAATACCTTTTTGAGGTTGACGACGATCGTGTATAAATAAGTTCATTTTGTCAGTTACAAAATAACCAGACATCTTGCCCAACCCCAGGGTTCCTCAACTTCAGCAGTACAACAGGTCCTCAAATCAAGTTCCTTTGTTCAACTTCGTTTCGTTATAACATTGATGAGATGACATGGGAGCTTAACTCTTATCTACATCAATTAGCCTATAGTGAAATTGGTTTTATTATACATTGTTCTGCTTAAAGTTGCAAAGCCCATTGACAACTTTAATGAAGACTTACTGTACTAATATTTTGGGCTAGATCGTTTTTGTTGTGAAGGGCTCTTCTGTGCATTGTAGGATATTTAGCAGCGTCTCTGATTTCTACCTAGCTTCTGGTAGCACTCCCCACCTCCACAAACTGTGACAACTAAAATGTCTCCAGATATTGCCTGATGCCCCTGGAGGTCAAAATATTTCCTGATTGAGAACCAATGCCCTAGGAATAGGGACATAAAATATAACCTTGATGTCTCCTAACCATGCTCCTCGATCTATCTTCTCTTTCCTTTGTTTCCTTCTATTTCTATGTTCCTTTTATCTTTCTCCCCTTTTCTTATTTATTCTCCTCCTTCTCCAGATCTTTCTCTGTTACTTTCAGGCCCCCTCTCTCTTTTGATCCCTCCCTACCCTCCACACTGATGCATAGATTTACTTATTGCATCCACCAGAGCTGATTGTAGCCATTTTTTTATAGCTTTTTTTCTCACTGATTATTGCCAGCCTCACACTGGCCTCATCGACCTGTTTGAGAAGGAATCTTTCAACACTTTCAGGTTTAAACCCACTATTGATTACCCAAATTACTTGCTATTTCCACCTTCTTAACTTTCTGTCTTTCTTAGCCATGGTAGGACATTGTTCTCACTGTTCTATAGAAGTGGACTCTGGCCTATAGGCCAGCGAAGAAGGACAATGAATTTGCGCACTGTATCTTTCTTCATTTTCTATAATGATTGGGGCACGTTTTATGAATGGAGATAAGATCTATAAAAGCATGGTGAAATTCAGATGCATCTGGTCTTAAATTGTATGTATGTGGGTATCATAAAAGACCTACCTATAAAAAGTTTTTAAGAGTTTTGTCTTAAAGGACTTGTATCTAGAATATATAAATAAGTCTCAACATTAACAATCTAATTATAAAGTGGGCAAAAGACAATAATAAACATTTTACCAAAGAGGATAACATTGGTGGCAAATACCTGAAAAGGTGTTTGACCTCTTTGCCCACTAAGGAAATGAAAATGAAAACCAGTGAGCTATCACTGTGCACTGTACACCTATCAGAGTGGCAAAAAATAAAAATAAAAAAATGCTACTAACAGCAATGTTAAAGAGAATGGGGAGAAACTAGATCACTCATACATTACTAATAGGAATTTAAAATGATACAGCCATATGGGAAAAGAATATGGCAATTTTCTTACAAAACTAAACATGTGTTTACCATATAATGTAGCAAGAGTTTCATTCTTGGGCATTGATCCTAGAGAGATGAAAATTTGTGTTCCTCTAAATATCAGTACATGAATGTATATAGCAGTTTTATTTGTAATAGCCAAAAGCTGGAAACAATCTGTATGTCCTTCAGCTGGCGAATGGTTAAACACACTGTGGTACATCACATGGAATAATCCTCTGAAAGTATTGGGCTAGAAAGTAATAAAAGGATAAAAGGATAAAAGATAGAAAGGAATGGGCTATTGATACACACAACTCGGATGGACCCCCAGGAAACCACGCTGAGTAAAAACAGCCAATCTCAAAAGGTTACATTCTATTCAAGTCCATTTACGTAGTACTCTCAAGATGACAAAATTGGAGACGTGGAGAATAGAATACTGGTTGCCGGGGGTTAAGGAGATGGGAAGGAAGGAAGGTGAGTGACGAAAAGGATAACCCAGGGGACCCTAGTTTGTAACCGTTCTGTGTATTAATGGTGATGGTATTCACTTGTCTCTACACATAGGATAAAGTCACACAGAACTGAATGCACACACACACACACACACACACACACACACACACATGTAAAAGTGGTAAAATCTGAATAAATTCTGTGGACTGTATCCATGTCAGTTTCCTGGTTGTGCTATTGGTCTGTAGTTGTGCAAAAGAGCACAACTGAGGTAAATTGGGTGAAGGGTATATGGGATGGCATGTACCTGCATGTGACTCTACAGTCATCTCACTACAAAAAAGTTACAAACAGAAGTGTATCTTTATTTTCATGGCATTGTAATAGGACCCTTTCAAAGATTTCTGTTTGGTCCTCCCCTGCCTTTAGCGGAGTGCAAATACCAGTTCCAGGCCTGGGGAGAATGTGACCTGAATACCGCCTTGAAGACCAGAACTGGAAGTCTGAAGCGAGCCCTTCACAATGCGGATTGCCAGAAGACAGTCACCATCTCCAAGCCCTGTGGAAAACTGACCAAGCCCAAGCCTCAAGGTGGGTTCCTACCCTCACACCACAAGGGTAACGTGAATGGATTGGTGGACTCGGGCAGGAGCTTCAGATGTGGAAACTCAAATTTTCCAGAAGGAAATCTTAGGTGAATTACCTTCAAAAAGGAATTGAAAAAGCTCCATACGTTGAGCATCACACAAGTACTTTTTCAGCAGACAATTGATGGGTTCAAATTGAAGTCGTCTGCCTAGACGGGGGTTATAGGAACAGCCTCCTAGCACAAGTAAACAGCTTAGCAAAACAGGCCAATTAAGAGAGTGACTATACATCCCAAGCCCTAAATTGATACTACATCCTGACAGGTAGGAACAAACTATGAAGATCAAGAGGCAAAAAATTTAAAATCAAGTCTCTCTTAGATTATTCACCGTATATAGTTTTCATGAAATCAGCTAAATTATTTTACATTTTTCCACCATACCACTTGATAGGTCCTATATTTCTTATACTTCTTTTAGAGACTTTATGTATTTTTTTTTCAGTCAGATTCACTTACAACTACATTTATCGTGGGATATTTAAATTATGGAGAGCTATGTTTCCATTCAGTCCCAGAAAGTCAGACTCTGCTCTCACAGGCAGGAACTGAACCAGAACAAGAATCATGGCCGTGGTTTCATACAAATAGAATCCCAGCTGAGGGAAGTAAAGGAGGCATTAAACTCTTTTATCTCTTGGGTGTTATGGGCCAAATGGTGTCCCCGCTCCATCTAAGAATAAGTCACCAATGCCTTTTCCTATTTGAACTCAGTACCTGAAAAGGATAGAGGGAGGGGAGCCCTCATTTTACTGGGGCACTGCGATTAACACTGTTCATCATTTAATTTAAGCTTCAGAGCAACTCTCTACAGTATATTTTATTTAATCCTATTCTGTATATGAGAAAGCAGGCTTCTGATATTATCACTGGAATGCAGAGTCTAAGCTGAGGCTGAGTCAAGGCTTGTACGGAAGCCCCCTAGATGAGCTGAGACTTCCCTACGTGCCATAGGCAACATGCCCCAATGATCATCTTGTATCCTTCTAGAATCTTGCGTTATTGTTGACGTGGAAATTATTAGTTGTGACTTTTTAAACTAGGTACATCAATAAAGGGGTATTATGAAGCTCCTTTGGATACCAACAGGATAGGATGGCATGATGTCGGCTTCCTGAGTTTGCCTGGCAGAAGGGTGTTCTCAAATGGTTCCTGGTACAGTCAGACGCAATGGCAAGCAGTGGCACATGGATGGCTGTCTATGTTATAGGTGGTCCAGGGAACAGTGTTAACCCCTCCTGCTGTCCTGTCCACCAAAATCACACTTTTCTGTTAAATTTCCTTGCTCCAGATAACTCTAATTCCTTTTATTTCTTCCCAACTATTTCTAAAAGTTTTGCCATGTCTCTGCTTTTTTTTTTTTTTTTTTTTTTTGGACAGTTGCCCAGCCCTCTTTTAGGTTTGACAATTCATCTTTAAAGATCAAACGAACGGCAACTGTTGAAGTGCAAGATTCAGCTGTGTGCGGGACACAGCACTTGGCAGCTGATTATTAAATGGAAAAAGGGGTCAGTAAAGTGATATTCCCAGCATTCTCCATTCTTTCCCCACTCAATAGATTCTTCTGTTAGTTCTTTGAAAGATAAAAGAAGTTCCCCAACATTTTTTCTTTCTTTCTATTTTCTGGGCTCTGACATCCCTTAGGAATGAGCATGGCGGCACTCTATGGATGAGTTTTGCCGGACTGAGAGACTTCTGACTGTGTTGAGAGAGGTGAAGGGGCAGAATCCCACCGCAGGCTACCCTGTGATGGGCTCCCTCCCTCCTGAAACCCTGGAATGGGCGGTGGTGGGTTGATGACTGCTGCCCTCACATTTCACCAGAGAGAGGCGGCCTGGGGTACTTTGCAGAATATTGTTCTTCTTGATCAGAGAGAAACACTCTTATTCAGTTTGGTCTCAAGGTTTTGATTTTTATTCTGTTTGTGGAAATCTTTGAACATCTATATTTATTTTATTTTGTTTCATTGTATTAAGTCTTTAATCCATTTTGAGTTTATTCTTGTATATGGTATAAGAAAATGATTCAGTTTCGTTCTTTTGCCTGTGACTACCAGTCTGTCCAGTTTTCCCAACCCCAGTTATTGAAGAGACTGTCTTTACCCCGCTGTACAGTCTTGCCTCCTTCATCATAGATTAATTGACCATAAAGGCATGGGTTTTTCTGGACTCGGTTTGGTTCTGTTGATCTTTGTGAAGATCTGTATTTTATGTCCCATCCATGATACTGTACATGAAGTGAAAAGATCGAATTCTGCTCTTTTCTTATTAGACTGACATCTGTTTTGTCTTCTGTAAACTGCAATGACTACCTCATAACACTGTCATAAAGATGAAGTAATATATGTAAAAATGCTCGATGAATGTGCAGTATTTTTAAGAGGATTTCCTTCCTTCCAAATGAAGTTCTTGAGTCTTGAGGTGGATGTTTCCCTCGACACCTTTACAGGCAAAAAAAAAAAAAAAAAAAATTGTGGAATGGAGAATACAATAGTAGGAATTATAGCTAGTATTTATTGAGAGCCAAGTGTGTTTTGTTTATAGTTTAGCCCATTACTCACACCTTGTGTCACTGAATATTCAAAAACCTCTGTGAAATGGTCACTGTTATCATCCCCAATTTTAAATATGAGGAAACTGAGGCTCAGAGATGCCGAGTGTACGGTTATATGGCTAATAAGCAGAGGAGCCAGGCCTTAATTACGGGGCCATCTGATCCTAGATCGCCAGCTTCAAGCACAGTTCCTGCCCCTGAATCTGCTCAATTCAGTGATCTCAGTTGCTAATCTAAGAAAGGTAAGGAATTTCAGACCCCCTCATCTTTCCTTAAATTCCTCTTTTCTTGATGGCTTTCCATCAGCAACAGAATCAGATCCCGGCATGTCAGGCACCATCTCATTGGGCCCTTGCCTGATCCTGGCTCCAGACGCTGGCCCGAGTACTGTGCCCGTACCGGAACATCCCAGGGATGGCTGGATGGGCCATGATTTCTTATACATCCATTTCTATGTATCTGTGGTTCTAGAAACCCGGACCCTGTTCTCCTTCTCCCGTACTTCTTGCCTTTTGTTCATTGAGCACATCTTTGTTGCATGGGAACTGTCTGCTAGAGTTAGTACCAAGGGTAAATCAGTGACCTACCTGGACCTATGGTGCAGTAGGAGAAGCAGAAAGACAAATCCTAAGGTACTGCACAGAATCACAAGCGCTGTGAAGGAGAGAAGCATATGGTCCTTTGGCATTGCTTCCAATTGAGTCATTTATTTATAACGTCTATTAAGAGCCGGCCGTGGAGCACGCAGTGTGGTAACTGCTGGTGATGTTAAATGTTTCCTCCACTCTTACTGCTCTGTTCTGGTGGTGATGGTGAGTAAACAATGGTGACAAATAAATAATAATTAAAATAACAACTACATATTGGAGTACGTGTTCTTAAAAACTAAAGAGCTAAGTGTTAGGCTGATTGGGTTGGGGTGGGAGGATGGTGCTAAGTTAGAGTAACCAGGGAAAGCTTTTTTGAGAGGTATCTTTTGAACTTAGTCTTAAAGATAGAGAAGGAATAGCCATACTAATGTTCTGAATGAAGCAAGGGGAAGGTCAAAGCCCCTGAGGCCAAAAAGAGCTTGTTGTGTTCAAGGACCAGAGAAGAGATCAGTGTGAAAACTTACCACACTTCGTTATTGATTATATTTCCCATACTGTCCTTTACATCCCCATGACTCTTTTGTAACTACCAATTTACACTTCTCAATCCCTTCACGTTTTCCGCCCAGCGCCCCGCCTCCAAACCTATGCCCATCTAGCAACCATCGGTTTGTTCTCTGTATCTATGAGTGTTTTGTTTGTTTATTTTGTTCTTTAGATTCTACATATAATTGAGATCATATGGTATTTGCTTTCTTAGTCTGACTTATTTCACTTAGCATAATACCCTCTAGGTCCATCCATGTTGTTGTAAATGGTAAGAGTTCATTTTTTTTTTTTTTTATGGCAGAGTAATATTCAATTGTATGTATGTACCACAATTTCTTTATCCTATTATCTATTCATGGGCATTTCAGTTGTGTCCGTATCTTAACTATTGTGAATAGTGCTGCAGTGAACATAGGGCATTGTTAGATGGATACTAGACTTATCAGGGGATCACTTCATAAATTATATAAATGTCTAACCACTATACTGTACACCTGAAACTAATATAAAATAATACTGAATGTTAACTATAATAAAAAAATAGTCACGGGGATATAAAGTACAGCATAGGGAATATAGTCAATAATATTGTAATGTGAGTACAATATAGCTGCAGTGTCACGGTAATAAACTTATTGGGGTTATCACTGTGTGAGGTATATAAATATCTAATCACTATGTTGTTTTGTACACCTGAAACAACAACAACAAAAGACTTACCAGACTTTCTTTGTCGAGCATGCAGTTGCTGGCAGGACTCGCACCTCTGATAAGACATATATTTATTCCTCTGTAGCAAGAGCACGTTTTTTTTCCTCTCTGGACACTGAGCCTCTTGAAGGGCAGGAACCACATCTCGCTCGCCTTTGTACGTTACTGCATCTCATCGTCCTTAGCTCCTGAGAGGAACTCATTGAACAGCACTGACTCCAGTGAATGAATGAATGAATGATGTGTCTAACTAAATTGTCCTGGTCTGTCTCACTGGGACACATCATTCATTCATTGGCTGCAAAAATGTACAGAGACATCGTCGTTAAAGTACAAAGTTCTCACCTGGAAGAAGACTTACCTGGATGTTTTACTTCCAATTCTTAGCAAAGAACTTTTAGTCCTAATGGCCAGGACAGACGTGAAAACTAGGAACTATAACTATTTGTAGGGTTTACTTCACCCTGTGTGTCTGCTTTTGTCTCCCTTGTTAAAGTCCATGCTCGGAGGTTCGTTAGCTGTGCTCACACAAAACAGCTATATAGTAATTAGTATTGAGGAAGGCTGCATAGTAGAGCAATGTTCATACTAATTAGTTACTAGGTTAAGAAATCTTTTTTTTTGCTCCCCCCAAAGCTTTTGCAATTCTCCCTTCTAACTTCTACTGGATTGAGAATTTCTGCTTTGTGTTTTAAATTGTAGCTATTGCCATCCGCATTTCTTGACTGTCGTAAAAGTTGTTCCTATTTATTATTTATGACGTGACAGGCATTATACTAAGCCCTTAACGTGTAGGGTCTTACTTAATCCCCACAGCAGCCTCAAGAAGATTTGTTTACATTTTATCAATGAAGACACAAAGGTTGCCACTTGTGCAAGGTCACCCAGCCAGTGAGGGGGTCAGGCTTGAACTTGAAGTCAGGACAGCCTATGTCCAGAGTTCTTTTCTGTTATAACAATGCTTCCCAAACTGAGTGCTCCCAACTCTTTGGGTATTCTAAAAAAAAATAATAATTTTGGTTTTTGTTTCAACGGTAATCCCAAAGCACGTTTGAGGTCACTTAAAATGGAATCATTTAACTCTACATAATAGAGTCATGTCAGATAACTTTTGGCTCTAGCTTGTTTTTGTGTAATAATTGCAATGAAGCACATAACTTTTAGTGGTCCATTTCTCAAGCTAGCATCCTTTAAAGGGGCTGCGTTCCTCAAGAGTAAGACATAGCAATGTAATGCACCCATTACGTCCAGCGGCCTGCCAAGCTGGACCCCAGGCGGATTCAGCATTGCCTCCTCTCCACTGGGAGATTCATAGCAACTCTGATGCTTCACAAGGATCTGAGGCACCGCTGTCCTGGTAGCAGTGGAGACGCTTGTCACACTCCCAGCGACTCCAGCCAGTTCTGCATTGATGCAAAACCTCCGGGAACCTACAGGGAAATCAAAACAGGCTGGCTATTGCTCAGCGCACGAGGCACAGAGGCTCTTATTTGCTGATAATAATTTAACATTTGTACTTCCTTTCAAGAAAATCATTTGCTAGCACATATCTAGAGCTTTAAAAATATCCTCTTCTTTGATCCAGTAGATCCTTTTCTAATAATATGTCCTAAGGCAAAACGTAAACATACAATGATTTGTCTGTAAAAACACACGTTAAATCTTTATTTATAATAACAAAAAGTGGAAACATGCCAACTGGCCAACAAAAGAAGAAAGGTTATATAAAATATGGGCTGGAATGTCATAAAGAAATACTACTCAGTCATGTTTCAAAGTATATGCAATGACGTGGAAAATAATACAAGAGAATTTTTAGTATAATAGAATTTATCAGCTGTCAGTATGTTCCTAAAGTATAATGTTGCATATATTCATAGAAAGGAAACATAAATAGAACCTGCTGTTAAAAGTGTTACCTCTATATTGTGAAACTATGAGTAATTTCTGTTAGCATGTAAATTTTTTTTTAATTTTCCATATAAGCCTTTATCACTTTTAAAAACGGAAAAATAATATGTTTTAAAGAAGAATGAAATAACTCAGAGAGGAAAAACTCTCTTCTCTCCAGGCTAAATCTACCACAGACGTACCTTTCTTCCTAGTAATTCATTCTCCCTGTAATTGCTGTCTTTTACATCACACATATGTGCAAGGTCGTAGTAATCTTACAGCAAGAGAAATTGGCATGAAGCCATAAAAATAGCTGACACATACCCACGATCTTTAATATAAATAAATACACACTTTTAGAGTACTTTCCAATGTTGAAAGATCCTCACACAGAGCAATCTTGAAAACACTCCTTGTAATGTGAGCTCTGTGAGAGCATAATTTAGACTCATTTGCCATATATCTCAGCATCAAGAACAGCACCCAGTATGTAGTGGATATAGAGTGTGTATTTGCTAAATGGATATGCTTTTGAACAGTAATAGTAAAATGGAATCTTAGAGGTGGTAATTGCACATGATATTCCCAGTGGTCCTCTGAGGAGGATCTACCAGGTTTTATTATCCCCAATTTATGGGAAACAGATGCACAATGATTGATTGGTCCAAGATCCCAAAGCTGGTAAATGGTAGACATCAATTCAAAGCAATTCCCTAGGTGAAGACTTGATTCTCTGTATGATCCTAATGGAATTGTTTCCCTATCGCCTTACTAAACAAATGGCCACGGTGCCACTTATTACGTCAGTGTCCATCAGTATTTTGTTTTCTATCCAGAATAAGAAAGAAAAAAAAAAGATGGACTCAGAATTTATTGTAGCATGGCTCATATTATGCCTTTTTCTCACTGCCTCTCTTCTTTCCTCTCTGTAGTTGCTATGCATGTAAAGAATTGTCTGGGTTAAATTTTGAGTTTTCTACATAGAACAAGGTAAAGATGGCTCTCCAGGTGCTATGATTCACAGTAATAGGAGGAGCCTGAATCCTTCCTAGAGTAGTTCTTTTCAGGAAAGTCTTAGGACTTTCTCTACACTTTCAAACATATCTAAAGCAACCTTTTTCTATGAAAATAACAAAAATGTTTACAAACCTACCATAAGAGGTGAGTATTGTCCTCCAGCAACTTACAAACTGCTGGAAGAAGGATGAAAGTTTGTAAACCCAGAAAGTGAAAACACACCAAGGACACCACTGTGAGTTTCCATCGAGAGATCATCCAAGGGAACAGAGCGAGTCTCTTCTCAGGCAGGTGCCCTTTCCTCTCACATTTTGACAATAGCTCAGTTCCTGTTTGCATCCCTTTTTGCTTCACAGCCTTGATCCAGATGGGGAAGAGTGACATGTAGCCCGGGGTGTTATTTGATGTGTAGCTTGCGTACACTTTCTTCGCTTGACTTGACTCTTTCCAGTGTGAACTAAGGTGCCCTACTGTGTCACGTCAGGATAGTGATCACATTGGCTCTTAAAAGCTTTGAGTAGCTGCTGTATGACTTAATTACAAAGCACTTTGCCAGAACCCTGCTCTGGGCCAATTCATGACCCTTGTGCTCATAGTAAAGATTTCTTTCAATGTAACCTTGAAAGGCTACTAAAATGGGACATTACTTTTACCCGCAGAGTTATTTCAGGCTTCTACTTTAAAGACCAAAAAAAAAAAAGTTTTGAGAAATTTGGATAAATTTTATATATGTTTGGTTTAATTTGGTTTAATTTTATTCTTCATAAAATATTTTTGTTTGAAGAACTGAAACATTGCAAGATTCTAATTGAATTTACACTCCTTACTTTCCTTGGGAAATACTATTTTCTATGTACTAATGGGTTGACTCTTTTTGTTTCCCATTCAAGTGTTCATTTCTCCACTCTGTGCAACCAGTATTTCAGGAGCACTTATTATTTGCCAGGCACTGAAGACACAGATGCAAAAGATAGATATTGTCCCTACTCTCATATGATGGGGAAAATGCATATTAAATAATTAGATATAAAATTCATAGTCCAGTTCTAACTTTGGTAAGAGCAATGAGAGACACAATGGAAGTATCTAACTGTGGGTGGAATATGCTTAGTCTGGGAGCTCTGGAAAGGCTTCCTTGAGGAACTAAAATTGAAGCTAAGATCTTAAGGATGAGTAGAGGTTGGCTAAGCAAAGGTAAGATAGTAGGAGTAAAAACACACAGGTAGAAGGAACATAATGTATAAAGGCTGAGGTGGAAATAACCAAGGAAAATTCAAAGAGCCACCATAAGGAAGATGGGTGTGTGGTGAGCAAGTGAGGCATGTGTTCTTGCCGTGCTACAAATTTGTTTATTTAATTAAAAATTCACTAATCAACTATAACATACTAAGCACTGTAGGCTAAGGATATAACAGTGAGTAGAGATTCTGTCCTCTCATGGGAGTTAAATGCTCTGACAGGGGAAATAAAGAGAAAAGACTTCTAAAGAATACCAAAAGGTCCACAAATTAGAAGAGGTGTCAAAACTGGTACCTGACAGAGGAGAGGCATTAAGAAAATGGAAGTAATAGTGGAAGTGTAGGATTGATGGAATGAAGAGTTGGTTAGTAGGTCCAAGACTAGGAGAGAAAATGAATCACATGCTTGGGGAATTGAAATAAGTGTAAATGTGGAGATTCAGGTAAAGGGAGGTGATTTGAATAATGGGCAAGACATAAGCACAAAATAAGACCAATAGGCAGTTACTACAGATGTGACGGTTAATGGAGACAACGTGGTGTTGTAGAGCTCAGGGAAAGGCCTCTCATCTGATTCTACTGCTGGATCATTGTAGCCCTTGAGAAATCACTGACACTCTTTTGGCCTCTATTTCTCCAACCATTACGTAGGAGAGTGGGGTGACGTTCTTTCCAGATCATAGCTTCCATGATACTATTTAAAACCTTCCTGTTGACTGGATAAAACTTGAGAAGTTGTTCATACATTGTTGAGGCCACAGTGACATAAATGCAAAAGATGGATTTAGTCTGTGGGTAAAATGTACATGAAAGTCATTTAGTCTGTGGGTAAAATGTACATAAAAGTCACAAAATGCTGCTTTTGATTGAAAGCAATATTATTGACCCAATTTTCTTCTTTATTCTCAAAAATTTAAACCCTTCATTATGTGAGAAGTCCAATTAACTTCATGCAAATGCAAATTCTTCCTTCTTTTCACTGCTTTTTACTAAAGAGTCCTCATTTTTCTAGTTATATAGATTGAACTCAAAGTGGACTTAAGTTCTGTAGTGTGTCAAATGAATGCTATAATGACTTGCCAGTTTGTAAAAAAAAAATTGATTGGCATTGTGCGAGTGAAATGGGCAATGGGTTGATTTCTTGGTATTAGCAAGGTGTTAATTAATGAATATGAAATAAATGTCAGGTGCAGGTAGCAGAGAGGGGATGTGCCCTTGCCTTTACCTAAGAGAACTGAGGAGAGGGTCCCATTCCCAAAGTGTTCCCTGAAATGAACAACCTACATTGGCTGTATCAGGTAGTGTTCAATATGCAGAATAACTTCAAGTTTTATTAAGTAAATATACACACGCACCTGATCAGTATGACATCCACTCAGACTTATGTATGAAATAGGGGCATGCTAGCCAAAATATGCAAATTATTACCACAAACATCGACTCTACCAGAGAACTAGAGAATTACAAATTACTGAGCATTCCCCAGTAAGGAATTTGGAGAAATTGGATGAGGGAAACCAGAGTTATATCCCAGTGAACATCCTAGATTATTACCTGAGGATAACATTCTAATATACAGCTGTTACTTAAAATGTCAACCAAAGACTGGACATTATTACATGTGATGTGTAGCCATTGATTATTTGTTCAGAGATTAAACAGAAAACATTCTTTGACCTAACAGGTATCTATGAACTTGGAAGGTCTGGTTATCTCACTTTTCATGAGTCAAAAGAAGGAGACATTTATAATGACAAGCGAAAATAGAGGGGAAGTGGAAGTGTCTTTGGTATAGAAAGGGGTTCGCAATTAGACCCCTTGATAGACATGAACAAAATGAATACTGGTGAGCAGCAATTTAGGAGGATTTTAGCAATTGCTGGCCTAATTGCACTCTTGAAACTTGAGTAAAGGAAGCTGAAGACAGAAAAAAAAAAAAAGAAATTCTACTTTGCTTAGTTTATGATGAAGTTTAGAACTTATGTGAAGAAGTGATGAGGATAAGAATGGAAGAGTTTCCAGCTCTGATTCAGTATAAAGTGGGATTTGTACAACATTTGTGATTGGCATCACGTCCCCTCTCATCATAAGCCTTAGGACCCTGCTGACCCTGATCTCAACTGACCATTGTCAGTATGTCCTGATGATGATAAAGACCATTAACTATGCAGAGAAATGACCTCTTGTTCTTAGTCTATTATCACACTAATGATAACTGCTAACCTTTGTTGAGCACGTGCTATTGTGCCATGTTTTATTTTCAGTGGATTTCATACAGCTCATTTAATTTGGATGTTAACCCTATGAAGTGGTACTACTCATATGCCCATTCACAAGTAAGAAATCTGAGACACAAATACAGGAATTAACTTTCCCAGAGTCTCACAGTAACGTATGGATGGAGCCAGGATTGAAACTCGGGCAGTTTGGCTCCAGAGCCTGTAACCCATACATTTCTAACCCATACGTTTCTGCCACTACTGTGGACCAAATGGGGGAAGGTTTTCAGAAGCCTTTAGCAATAGTGTTTCACTTGTTAGCCCAGCGATCCTGACCATTTTCATCTTTGGAGCCAAAGTTGACATATCCTGTTCCATACTGCATCCTTGTATGCTTAGGAAAAGGGAGACGGCAAGATGATTGAATGGCAAAAGGATGGGGCCTTTTGACTTAAATCCTAATAATTTTATTTACCTGGTTTAGCCCAGGTTGATACATTCCATTTGCTTCACCCAAGAGTGGCGTCTCTACAGGGTCAAAGCTCCATGTGGTTCACAGCTGGTCCTTCTTATATGAATAGATGGCCAAATATAGAAGCAGAGAGCCAATCAGGAGTGGAAGCACTTTGAAATTATTCATCAGAAAATATGCTCATCAGCAGTTCCATGAAAAAGGAACGTGGAACATGAGGGGCTAAGTGAAGCTCTGATAGTTCTCCAATGAATAGTGACCCAGCTCATTCTCCCAGAATGCCTGTTGTGTTTCTCTTTTTCAGTTAGGACCCCCAGACAGTATTTCATATATTAAGTGATGGCTGCCAACAAGATAGCAGGCATTTATAGGTGGTCACATGGAGTAGACTGTATTCCTCATGCTTATTCTCATTGACACTCTCCTCGCAAAAGCAGGTACACACATGTGTACACACATGTACAACACACACAGATGTGCCTTGTCTATCCACCTAAGCGTTTCATTCCTGAGCAGCTGTAAGAAAAGTGGCTATCCACCCAAAGCTTACTAATGTGATGCTTTTCCTTCTCTTTCTTTTTATTTTTCATCACAGCAGAATCTAAGAAGAAGAAAAAGGAAGGCAAGAAACAGGAGAAGATGCTGGACTAAAAGAGGCCACCTTCTGTAGACCACGAAAAGGACGTCAGCCGGCAGGCTCAGTTAACTATTGCATTTATACCTACCGTAGGCTTTTTATTCAAAAATTATCTATAGCTTAAGTATACAATAGGCAGAAACAAAAAGAAAAGAACATTTTTGTAGTAGCATTTTTTAAATGTATACCATAGTACCACCATAATAAAGGACTGTAATCCTATTTAGAAAGTTGACTTGTAGTACATGATAAATGATAGAAAATTGAGGTAAGTTTTTTGAAGTTACGTGATATTTTACATTTAAAATCCTTTTTTTTTTTTTTTTACATTTTTTTTTTCTTTTGGCAGCATTTCTTTCTTTAAATGTTATCACCATGTAAACTACTTCTCTTGTTAGGTAATTTTTTTCACCTAGACTTTTTTTCCCAATTGAGAAAAACATATACTAAACAAAGCAATAAAATATAATCATCCCATTTGAGGAAAACATTTTGTTTTCTGCCAATGGATTAAAAAATATTTTTGGTCAGCAAAATAGGGGGAGGGGGCAGAGCATGCACTAGTTCAATGTTGACTTTTTTTTTTAAGAAAAGCATTAAAACATGAAATTCTTTCACTTTGGCAGAGCATTTGTTTTCTTGATGAAACTATTTTTCCATCTAAGGAAAAAAAAAGACTAGGAAAATAAATCAAGGTGATGCTGAAAAAAAGATGCTTTTGTGTGCAATAATTTGATACTGTCACCCTCTTGCATTTGTCACCTACACTCTCCCAGTCAAGCTATTAGCATTGAGAATTTATCATACAAACTAATTAAATCACTCTTGGGCCCAAATGTTATAGAGGGTTTATATAGATGTAAGTATGAATAATGGAGACGTAGATATAAATACCAATATGTCTATATCTATATATTTTTAATTTTACATCAATATTTTGTGGGTTCACTAGTGATACTGAATTGAACAAAAGTCCCAAAGTAGTCTAGTAGTAAAGTAGTTAGTAAAAGTTCTCTTCTTGTACTGAGGAAATCCCGGCTTGCACAGTCCAAATCAGCATCAGAGTAACACTATGCAAAACGGTACTTTGTGCTTGGTTTCCGTAAACCCAGAATTCCTGCTCTATTATCTACCATATGATGCCAGAGATTATTTACTACTTTCCTTTTTTGCTGGGCTCTAAGCACAGTTTTTAAGTAAACAAGTCTATGTTTCTATTATTCAGAGAAATAAAGTCTCAGAAATCACGTGGGATTAACATCAAAGTATTTCTCCTGAAAAAAGCCACCTCTGATTTTAAAGTGATAAGACACAATAAGCAAACAACTGTCTACTAAGATAACTCTTTTCAGCAATGATGATTTCAACATATCTTGGGCTAGCCATAAAATGATTACAAGCTGATCCAATGATACAGCCAAGTTACCTTCAAAGCTAAACTGTTTTTGCTACCTAATCGAAGGCTCCTCTTGAGCTAAGAATATTGACGGGGTCTATATCTCCCCACTAAGTCAAAACCAACTGCCAGTGGGGTGTAGGAAAGGGGAGGGGCTTCTGGGCACATACACTGAACATTTTATGGACTGGTGCTTAATAAAAGGTATTCTTTAGAAAGTGCAAATGACAGTAACATGAAAAGTGAATGTCGTCCTTTTACAAACAGACTGTAATAGGAAAATATTAGTCATGAGGATGGATGGAGGAGATGAAAGAAAGGCATTGTCTTGAGTGGGGTTTTTGACAGCAAAGCCTCACAAGAATAGGGATGATGGAAGAGTCTGCAGCAAATTTTGTTAGCCTCTCACCTAATGTTGCTTCTCCATCAGCATGTAGCTAAAATAGCAGCCCATGAATCAGGAATGAGCTCAGGTGAACTAGAACAAAATCTCCCAAAGGAAACAGTCCAGTAAATAATCGTGTCATCCTTCATTATACACAGAGCATGGCAGGAAGCCAGGTGTTTTCAGTACATTGACAATGAATCCTAACAAACCATATAGTAGTAAGTCCCTTAATATCTGTTAAAGCAAGGGTTGGGATGCTGATCGCCATCGCAGAGGCTATGAAAACAGACTTCCTCTAAGTCCGGAGAATGATTCTACCCCAGCCCCAGCTTTAAGCATCATGAGAAATCTCACTGAAGTATTGAAAACATAATACAAAAGGACAAGCTCCAAAAATCACTGATTCTCACAAATAGGAAAAAAAAAAAAAAGACCATCATCAGGCATTTGATAGTTACAGGCAAACCCTTTCTTCCCAAATGTTCTGAGTTTTATGAACTTGACCTTAAAGTTCATTAAGCCTTGAGGAAGGAAAGGAAAATGTAAAAAAGTCAACTGTGTTTTCTTAAATGGCCTTCGAGTGAGATAAGTTTTCCTTCCAATAATTAGGAGGCTGTAAAGGGGCCTTGCCCAAACCCTAGCAAAACAATCCTTCAGTGACCAGAAAATGTCCTTCTGTAGCTCAGTAACTGAATCCTCTACATTTCTACTTTGCTAAGACTTTCTGATTTATCCTGAATATATGAATGCTGTCACACTCATTATTTATAGATGTTATCAAGAAGAGGGTCGTGGATAGAGACATTTTGACTTCATATATTCCTGGGATGACATCCTAATGTTTTGCTAGCTCTGCAGTAGAGAAACTCCAAACAGAATTTAATACTCTGAATATTTATTGAGTCAAGTTCTATTAAATTGTATGGGTGAGAATAATTTTAGTTGTTGGTCCTTGACTGTAAGGAGACTTATATAAGGAAAGAAAGGCTACAATCCTTTTCCCATTGAAAAGACAGGCATTTCTTTAGGACTAAGAGATACACTTTTTTCTGCCATAATATCTAAGCCTTGGCTCCATCATTCTGAAAGTCTTTAACTGTTTTATAACTTCTTTAAATAGAAATGGAGGTAAATATGCTTTAAGAGATATTGAATGAGGCAATAGAAAATACCATTTTTCCCACATTGTGTTATTTTAAAATAGTTCTCAAACGTAAAATTAGAAATTTATCAACCTTTAGTCATGGGATATTCTAATGGAGTAAAGCAAAGGGCTTTCCCCCTATTAATCTTCTCTAAAAATAATAAGATAAACATCCTTGGAAGTGGAATACCAAAGCCTTCAATTTCCATTTTTTTCCGTTCTGGCTTGCTTTTAATTTAATTAGTTTTAACCCTTAGGCTTTTAACAGTGGATTCTATCAGAAGGTGAGGGTGTATGCGGAATAATTTTCCAACACGTCTCGTATAAACTCATTTTTTTTTTTTTATTCTTCTTTGGGGTAAAACAGGTTCTTCACTGTCTACAAGGTTATTTCTGAGTTGCAAAAATTCTCTCCATGTCTTTCCCTGTATTACCATGTTTTTCTACTGTATTCCCCCAATTCAATCCTGGCTGCCACAGTCAGAGAGACACAGTGAGAGGACACATTTTTCTTGCACCTGGAAACCTTACTAGCAGATAGTAACTACTCCAGGTCCGTCAAATAGATGCATTTTCAATCACTTTTCAAAGAAGATATAGACTCTTGGAATATATTTACACAAGCAGAAAAGGTCATTCTGGAAGTAATGACTACCTCAAACTTTGTGTGGACTCTAATTCCCCTAGAAATAAAACATGTGTAACATTTTAATCAGAGAAAAACCAAAATCTCACAAATCTGCCCCCTCCCCATGGTTTCTATTCTTCCTAATCTTTCACTTTTCCAAGCAAGGCACCAAAAGTAAAGTGAAATGCTCAATCCTGTTGTGGTCTCAAGGAAAACAACGTAATTCAAGGATATCTCAGCACAAAGGAATGCAGGTCGACATGTGTTTATTCTTTTTAATTAAAAAAAAATAAACAATGAACTCTCAATTTCTAGTCTCTATAAAGTGATTTGTTTTTGTTTTTAAAGGACAAAACCTTAACAGGCAGAACCTCGCTTGATGTATTTCTTGTGTATATATACTCATTACAACTACTATGTTAAGTTACTCGTGGGGTTAGCTAAGGAGGTCATATATTCAGGATGAATCAGAAAGCATAGAGGATTCCATCACTGAGCTGAACACATATTTTCTTTTGTTCTTTGAAAATGTATATGGAAGCCATACATTACATTAGAGATCAAAAGCATGGAAAATCCTGACATCATATCCCTAAACTCCTAGGGATGGAAAGATGCCATATAGACCATGGAGATGTAGTGACTGCATCCATATACCCAGCTTGTTCTTAATGGAGATTCAAATGTTACATAAAATAAACTAATCATAGAGAATGCTATTGTCTTTTGATTGTGAGATCCATCAAACACAGGACACAACAAATCTTCAAGTATCATACTTTATGAGATTCTTGGAGAATTACATGAATACCTCAGTTACTATAAATGACCAACAAATTGAGATGCTCTCAATAAGTGACATGAATTTTAGACTTCTAAGTCCTAAAGTTGTATGTTTTTAAGTTAGTTATAACTACTGTGTGTCCCTGAAAATAAGACCAGGTCTTATATTCATTTTTTGCTCCAAAAGACGCATTAGGCCTTATGTTCAGGGGATGTCATCCTGAAAAATCATGCTAAGGGCTTATTTTCCAGTTAGGTCTTATTTTCAGGGAAACGCGGTGATAATTAAAATTCTTACCAATTTATTTAGAGATTCGCCAATCTACTATCTTGTAGCAAGGATGAAAGGAGATATTAGGGAACTATTCTGGGATGTGGTGAGAAGGAGATTGGGCAAGATGTGTATAATTGCCCTCATCAGGCATTTTTGAGATCTCTGAATTCCTTTCCTCTATATTAAGCTAAAAGATATCTGGCCACCTAATGTAATTTTCTTTGGGCAGCATTTGGTTTAGGTTAAACTAGGAAACTTTAAACTAGGAAACTTAACTGGTGCTAGAAAATTGAAATGAAACTTTCTGGTGAATGTATCCTTATCAAGAAATTAATTTATCCAGGTCTATAGCAAAAACCACCAGTCCTTAAAAGTTTCACCCTCAGTGTTCCTGGCAGCCCAGTCAATAACCTTATTTACCAGCTCTCCACTATATTGTGGACTCTTAATGTTCCATCTTAGAATACTAATGCCAATCCATTGATTTTTATGCCATGTTAGCTCGATAATTAATTCCACTTACTCCATATTCTCTGGGGGTCTGTCCCCTACTCTCCCCCAACAGACGCCCCCCTCCGCCCACTCATTTCTGCACCATTTAGTGTTCTTTGGTTCCAAGAAATAGAAACTACTATTCTTAAACTGAAGTGTATGTGTGCATGTGCAAAACAATTTCTTGAAAGGATAATCAGTAGTTCAAATAATTGAGCAGAAGAGCCTAGGGAAGGCTAGAGGATGAGAGGAACATGAAGAAAGATATAAGACACAAACACTCTGCACATCTGAGCATCCCAAGGGGTCCTTACATGACTCATATTCCATCACTTTTGGTTCCCCTGTGTCTCTGCTTTTCTGGGTCATTCCTACTGGGAAAGGAACTCCGGTTGGCCTAACTTGGGCAACATGGCACTCCTGTTGTCAAAAGTCCATGGTCTTCATATTGGCAACCCACCAAAATCACACAGAAGTGAAGTAGAGTGATTCTTCAAAAAAAGGGCACACTTGTCAGAATAAAAAGGAAATACACTCTGGGTGATGAGCACACAATGGGATTTATAGATGATGTAATACAGAATTGTACACCTGAAATCTATGTAATTTTACTAACAATTGTCACCCCAATAAATTTAATAAAATAAAATTTAAAAAAAAAGGAAATACAAAAAAAATGAAGTAGCAGAATATTAATTAGTAGACTATTAATTATGTCTAATATTAAATTATTTTATAGAAGACTACTAGGAAACAAACATTGACATGGGTTGGAATCACATTGTACAGAAATTTGAATGCAAAGAAAAGGCACTTGTTAGGTGACAAAGAGATGTTGGTACTTTTTTAGTGGAAGACTGAAGTGAGTAACAGTGTTTACACATGAAGAATTTCAGTCTGTCACCTAGAAGTGGTTTATAAGATACATTTGAATAATGAAGCACTTAAGATGTTGAGACAATTAAGGAAGTTATTGGAATTTTCCAACTGAGAAATAATGAAGGCCATTTGGATCTGTCATACATGTTGCCTCTGGCCACCCAGTCATTTTATCTCTTGACTATTTCTTTTCCTCTTTTTCTATCCCTATTGCCTTATTATTTTCTTTGTGATCCAAGGAAATCTGACTTAATGACACATGTTGCTTCGTATTTGGGGAGCCTAATGTCGTATAGATTAGATATCACTCAGAGAGTGAAGCAGATTTGGAACTGACCATTTGTCATAAACTTCCTGGTTTTCTGCCTTCATAGCCCTCCATTCTCATTAGCATAAGTCAGGTCACCCAGACTAACAGACTTAGTCCCAACATGGGGGGTTTGCGAACCATCTTCTCCTAGTTATTTCAGATGATCTGATTTAGTAATAAGAAATTCAGCAGCAAGCTAATCTTGCTTCTCTGATGCTTACACTGCCCCAGGTTTTACAATTAGGATCATGCTTTACACCTGAGATACAGCCTCCAATTCTTACCCTTTTCCACCCTGTTCTGAATTAACGTCCCAGTACTCTAGCCCTTATAAGACTGGGTTCTGTTTTCTTCTCTCAATCCTCCTCTCCCATCACCACCCAGGTGGAGTTTTGCTCTGAATTTCCTACCACATCCGAGCAGACTTAACTAATGTAAGTCAAATCTGCAGGCCAGGGTATGTGTTCGTATTTTGCCTCATCTTTGAGTACCTGCCACCATGTTCCCTGGGCTACATTTCAGCAAACAGTTTCACTTTTTTTCTGGGCTTTCCTGATGCTATTAGAGTGGTGCAAAAGTAATTGCCTTTTAAAAGGTTAAAAACAATTGCAAAAACCGCGATTACTTTTGCATCAACCTAATACAATGTGGTGCGTCTGTGGTCTACACTTAATATCTTCTGGATGCTGAGTGCTGGGTTCTGTCTGCTGGGCAGAACTTCCCTCCTACCATCTACAACTTTGTCTCCTCCTCGATTTTCCTTTCCTTTTCCTCCTTTCAGTACCTCCCATCCATGTGTGAAGATGTCTGCTTTCAGTTTAAAGCCCTTCTGAATCTTCCTACCCATGTGACGCCATCCCCTGCATCTCCAGGTATGTGCTGAAAGAGCGAAATGCACTTTAATATAGTAGAAATAGACAAAAGGGAGAGTAAAGAAAACCACAGAAAAGGGGATCTGAAAATTCTTTATCTTACCCTCACCAACAATAGGAACTGTCGTAGATATCGGTTATGTAAGAATCACAGAGAGAGCTAATGGATGGCGCTGTTTACGGGGATTGTTGGAGAACTAATTTGATAGAGAAAGGGGTGAGGAAAGCTAAAACCAAATTGCTAATTTTAATGTAGGGGTTCTTAACATTTTTTTGGTTCTATTAACTCCTTTGGCAGTTTGGAGAAGCCTATGGAACCCTTTACAGAATAGTGTTTTTAAATGTTTAAAATAAAGTATATTGGATTATAAATGATTCTAATTATACCAAAATACAGTTGTCTTACTAAGAAAACAAATTTTTGATACGGAAATATTTTGCTTCGCTATGTAAATATTACATAACAAGATCTAGCGTTAAGTCTAATAACTACTGTAAGAAGTGATACATATAAATGATATTTGTAAATACTGGCAACAACTTAATATGATCAAATTATCTGTGATTTCTCTTTTTTTTCTTAAGTAAAGTTTATTGGGGTGACAATTGTTAATCAAGTTACGTAGATTTCAAGTGTGCAATTCTGTAATACATCATCTATATATCACATTGTGTATTTACCACCCAGAGTCAGTTCTCCTTCCATCACCACATATTTTATCCCTTTTACCCTCATCTACTACCGTGTGATTTCTACTCATGAGAAAGTTACAAACACTGCTAACACTATTGTGGTTTGTTGCCCACGTTTTCAATGGAAGAAAATGTTATATTTTGGTTCAATTAGAGATGAGTGAAAATAAACATTTTTCCCCCCTATTTAAGTCATTGACCTTCAAATTTACTTCAAGTGCCTGTCAGTGAAGAACCATATTCCGATGGAAGTCACAATCATAGGCAACACTCGAGGGTTGTCGCAAATCTATGTCAATTGCACTCCATGGGGCATCCATCACGATTTTATAAGACTGGGACCTGCCTTTCTTTCTAAACACTAGGCTGCCCTTTCTGCCAAGCTCCAAACACAGACTTTCTTTTCTCCTGAGTGGCTTTGTTTCTGCTGTTTCATCTGTTTGGACTTCTAGTCGTCTTCACATTTATGTAACCAGTGTGGAGGCTGAGAAGTCAGCAGCCAGGAGACTCTGTAATGACCTTGATGACTAGCGAGGTCTGACGGGCAGCCAATTGGACTTGACCTTCAGAGAGTTTTGGAGAGGATGAATGGAGGCTGATATTTCTAGAGACAAACTGGTAAGGCGAGGCAGTCCACAAAGGTGATGCTGAACCCCTACAACCAAGAAAAGGTATGAACAGAAGAGCAGGAGGCTGAGGGTGTCTGCCTCAAAGTAGTTATGATTCCTTGTTAAGTTGCTAAATCTGAGCTCATTTTAATATTCAGAACCCAAGGGCTTCAAAGCTGTCCAGGTAAGACTGTAACTGTAGCAAGAAAATACTGGGATCCCTTTAGTCCTTCCCCAAATAGATCTGTGGATACTTCAAAGGGTGACTTTTCACTGGGGAAAGGAGAATACCTAGATACTTTGAGAAATATTGACAAAGTGTCTGACTTGAGGTTGAAACCCAGAGATCCAAATCATTGTTATTCCCCAACCCCCCACCTTTGCTTGAGTGGGGGCTTAAGTCAAAAATGGTGCCCTGGATAAAGTGTAGGTCACAGTGGACACAATCCATCTAAAGACCTACCCGGGGATCATTTTTCCAGTCCCAGAGTGGATCATTGGAATTGATATTTTATCAATGGGAATAACCCCCATATTGGGCCACCAGCCTCCAGTAAACAGTCATAGAAAACCTCTGAAATTGCCCTCCTATTGCAGCCAACATAGTTAGCCAAAAACAGTATCACACCCTCGAAATCACTACCGTGTTTCCCTGAAAATAAGACCTAACCGGAAAATAAGCCCTAGCATGATTTTTCAGGAGGACATCCCCTGAACATAAGAGATGTTCTTTTGTGTCTTTTGGAGCAAAAATTAATGTACGATCCGGTCTTATTTTTGGGGAAACACGGTATTATAAACCTAAAGAGTATATGGGGAGGGATACTAAATATCTCTCTCTTTAATTTGATGGTATGGCCCCTGAAAAAAACTGACAGAATTTTGTAAAACGACTGTAGACTACTGCAAGTTTAACCCAGTAGTAGCCCCAATTCAAGCTGCTGTCCCAGACCTAGTATCATTGTTGGAGCAGCTTAATGATGCCTCTATAGGCAGCCACTGATTGGGTAAACGTGTTTGTTTTGATTCCAATAGGAAGAGAATCAGGCACAGTTTGCATCCGTGGAACGCACTGTTCATGTATAATTTTGCCTCAGATCAGCAGTAACTCTCCCATTCTCTGCCTTCGTCTAGCCTGAAGAGTCCTGGGCCACCTGGACATCCTACAAAACATCAGACCAATGTATTATGTCCATGATATCATGCAAATTAGGTAGGATGAATAATAGATGGGTGGGATGTGGGAGGCTTTGGTAAGACACTTGTGCCCCGAAGAACGGAAGCTAAGCCCTATGAAAATTCAGAGGGCTGGCACTTCAGTGTAATTTTTAGGGGTCCAACGGTAAGGGGCTTCCTGGGATATCTACCACTCTAAGGTAGACAACAAGTGGGTCACAATTGCATCTGCACACAAAGGAAACACAGGGCCTGGCAGGCCTCTTTGGGTTATGGAGTTAATACATTCCACACATAGCAATTACTGCCCTGGCCCATAGGTGACACAGAACTGTCAACAGAGGTGGGTCCTTAATTAGGAAACGGTTCAGTGACAGGTCCAGGCTGTGGTACAAGCAGCCCTGCTTGGGCATGATGATTTAACAGACACTACTGCAATGCATATGTATGTCAATCATGGGGAAAGACGCAGTAGGCAGCTATGGAAAACCCCTGGGGGAGAATTGCAAGACGGGCCCTTGGGATTTGGAAGCAAGCAAGTTCTTGTAGATTCATTGCACACAGTTTCCATTCCCACTGGGAGGGTGTGGGAGTTTCCGTTACTCCTTGTTTTTGTTAATGCTTGGTGTTGTCAAACTTCTCAGTTTTCTTAAGAAATGAATATACACTTGACAAATTTTTATACTATTCATAGGGAAAAAATAGAAAATAAACGTATTTTTCAAGCATTTTTGCCTGCTGTTGATGGCAGCTTTTCATAAGGTAGAGGCAAAGTAGCTGAGATCCAAAGGACCTTACACTCAAAATAATTTTCTTTTTAAAAATCAGGGAAAATAAGTCTTTAAAATATGGAAGGAATGAAGAGACTTCAGGAGTTTTCACAGCCTTTGCACCAATTGATACTTTACAATTATTTCTTTTGCTATAGTGTGTTTTATTACTCATACCTCAGATTCTTCAAAACACCTGATAGTATCCCAATTCTTGAGATTAGGCCATTAGGTAGTAAAATCGGGAAAAAAAGAAAGAAAAAGATATGTAAATAAATATATACATGTATACATTCATAAATAATAAGAATAAATTTAGGTAGCTGAGTTTGACATATTTGGGACTATTGAAGATTTGTTGCCCCTTCCTGCTGTATTTGGTTATGTCTATGAGATATTTAAGTCTATTTGGATGCTAGAACATCTGAAGAAAAAATTAAAATTCCATTCTAATATTAAGTGGAATCATAGATGAACAATCACATTCTGTACTTTTCTTCCCAGTGCCTTTTTAAAAATATTTAATATCCACTTTCTGTGGCTGAGATTCTTCCATTTAGCAAGAATCTTTCTTCTTTGTAATAGTGGCACCAGACCTCCCCTGGTTTCTGTTGGCCCATGTTATCTATGAGTTTAAGGAGCCCACAGCTACTGTCTATGTGACAGATAAGGTTAGTTTAGTCTGAAGCGATAGATATTAATCTCTACATAAGAGATAAAATGAATTCCATGTCACAGTGATTATGTTAGCTGAGATGTCATTATCTTTCTTATTATAAATTAATACTAGGGTGGGAAAATTGTTATAGTATGGGTTTTTCGCTTTTTATAACCTACTGCCTTTTGCTTAGTGTTGGTAATAAATATGGTTCTCAAAAGGAAATCACATTATTCCCAAGAGTCATAAAGATGGTCTTTCCTACCTTCTACCTTGGACTTGGCTTCTTAAATGGCCATCTGTCATGAACTTGGCTTCATAATTCCTAATCAAGTCTCTCTTTTCAGACTTGTTTTAAGTTACCACATTTCAATGTCTAATCAATTATGGAAAATTGTGTTTTACTTTTTATCTGTAGGTATAGTCTACAGAGAGGCAGACTCCAACAATTTGAAAATGTATTTTAAAAAGAAATGGATGACTGCCTAAAAGTGAGTCTACGGAATTACCGCTTAATAGGTCACGTGCAAAGGTAACTTAAAAAGAATGGCTGTCAGATCAAGAAATTGAAGGCTGCTAGATTAATGTCACGGACAGTTATCAAACAAGGATGTGTCGACCAGAACAAGGAGCGGGGGTGGTGGGAAGAGGTGATAAGGGATGGTAAGCATGAGGGAACGGGAGGTACAGTAATCCTTATTCCCGTACCATTATGAGCATGCTCAGGGGAGGGAGAAACGTAAGCAAAAATACCTACCACATCCAAACCCAATGACATGACAGGATTGATCTCACTGAGAAAACGTCCATACCCCATTTAAGTCTACTGATATGAAGAAAATCAGTCATGTCAAAGTGCGTACGGCAACCTGAGATATAGTTATTTTCATCACTGTAAATTATTACATGGAAATCATGACATGTATCTAATACTAGTATGATGATAATTCGATCTTTGAGTCCATTGGGGTCAACCCTTGCACCATGAAATACTAGCCAACATCATGCTGCCCCATGGGATAATTTCTAGTGTGCAGTTTGCCTTTTCCAAATGATAATTTTGTTTCATATAACTGTTTTGGAAATTTCAATTGTTGACAAGGGTCATTAAAATTACTAGAGGAGAAAGTGCTTTGTATTAAATTATTTAAAATGTCATCAACTTCATAGTATTATAATACATATTCACAGTAAAATGTACTTCTTTACTCTGATATCTATTGAGATGAATAAAATGAAACCCCTTAGGAAACACATCAAAATTAAATTACTAGGAAATCTCATTCCCAACCAGTGGAGTGCAAAACAACCTTCAATAACCTTCTGAAAGAAGCCTCTTCTCACATTTTATGTGAATATAGAAAAGAGAGACGTCAAGATGATAAGTAGGGAGAGACACGTTTTTACGTCTCAAGAAAAACCTTCAGGACTGGACTGACACTTCTTATAGTATTTATCTGAGCTGCATAAAGGTTCATTGAAAATGTGTGTGTAGACTGTGTAATTATCAAAGTGTCTGACCACATTTTGATGACTACCTAAAAGGTCCATTTGAGAAGGAAAATTTAATAGGGGAGAGATGGATAACACGGAGAAAAGGAGATTTATTTTCTTTCCGTCATCCTATTGCAGGATGGGCTCATTTTTAGTCATGCTCCAATATACACTAAGGACAGTAAGTATTATTAAGGAGTAAAATATCTTGGCAGTGTGCAAAATATGTAAGAGATATGGCCTTTCTATCAATATCTTGAGTAATTGAATGGAATACACACCAAAGTGAATTTGCCCTCTGCGTTTTCCAGCAAAACCTCTCACCTGTTTTCCCGATCTGGGAACATAAATTGAGCTGTCCTGTTTTAAATGTATTTATTTAAATGATTATGTATTTAAATAAATACTCCAACATATTGCCAAATGAGTGAGCATGCACACACGTCCTCACACCCCACACCTGGCTGCCTCTGAGACCAAAGCATGCCCTATGCTGCTATATTAGTCATCTGGGGCTGCTCTAACAAATCCCATAGACCGAGAGGCTTAAACAACAAACATTTATTTCTTACAGTTCTGGAGGCTGGGAAGTCTAAGACCAAGGTGCCAGGGTATATATTGTCTGGTGAGGACCCCCTTTCTTGTTTGCAGAGGGCCATCATCTTGCTATATCCTCATGCACTGGTGGGGGTGTAGCTCACACTCAAGTCTCTTTCTCTTGTGGGACCCTAATCTCATCATGGGGGCTCCACCCACATGACCCCATCTGAACCTACTATCATGTCAAAGGCTTACCTCCTAATACTATTCCATTGGGGGTTAAGGTATATGTGTGTGTGTGTGTGTGTGTGTGTGTGTGTGTGTGTTTAAATAGTATTTTGGGTTTCTTTGGATAATTACCCAGAAGTGGTATTACTGGGTCTTTGTCACTTGTTAAAACTTTTGTTTTACAATCTATTTTGTCTGATACAAGTGTTGCTGCCCATTCTTTTGTTTGTTTGCGTTTGTTTCCATTTTCATGAAATATCTTTTTCCCGTCCCTTCACTTTCAGTCTGTGTGTGTCTTTTGATCTGAAAGGAGTCTCTTGCAGGCAGCATATGTTATAGTCTTGCTTTCTTATCCGTTCAGCCACCCTATCTTTCAATTGGAGCATTTAATCCACTTACATTTAAAGTAATTGTTGTTAAATATGTAGTCATTGTCGTTTTATTATTCATATTTTTAATTAATTAATTAATTGATTGATTGATTAATTTTGTTTGAAAGAAGTCTTTCTAACATTCCTTGTAATTCTGGTTTGGTGGTGAGGAACTCTAGCTTTTTCTTGTCTGGGAAGCTCTTTATCTGTCCTTTGATTCTAAATGATACTTTGCTGGGTGGAGTGATCTTGGTTGTAGGTCTTAGCTTTTCATCACTTTGAACATTTCCTGCCAATCCCTTCTGGCCTGCAAAGTTTCTGTTGAGAAATCAGCTGACAGTAGGATGGAAGCTTCTCAGGTAACCAATTGCTTTTCTCTTGCTACTTTTAAGATTCTCCGTTTGTCTTCAAGCTTTGGCATTTTAATTAGGATGTGTCTTGGTGTGGGTCTCTTTGGGTTCATCTTGTTTGGGACTCTCTGTGCTTCCTGGGCTTATATATCTGTTTCCTTTGCCAGGTTAGGGAAGTTTTCAGTTACTGTTTATTCACATAGGTTTTTAATTTCTTGCTCTTTCTCTTTTCCTTCTGGTACCCCTATGATGTGACTGTTGGTATATTTGAAGTTGTCCCAGAGGCCCCTTAAACTCTCCTCATTTTTTTGGACTCTTTTTTCTCTTTGCTCTTCTGATTGGGTGATTTCTGCTACCCTATATTCCAAATCTCTGATTTGATCCTCTGTTTCATCGAATCGACTGTTGATTCCCTCTAATATATTCTTCATTTCAGTTATTGTAGTCTTTATTTCTGATTGGTTCTTTTTTAAGTTTTCTAACTCCATTTTTTTGTTTCCTATCTCTTTGTTGAAGTTCTCCCTGAGATCACTGAGCTCCTTATAATCAGTGCTTGGAACTCTGCATCTAGTAGATTGTTTGTCTACATTTTGTTTGGTTCTTTTCTGGAGCTTTGTTCTCTTCTTTTATTTGGGGCATGTTTCTTTGCCTTCCCATTTTAGCTGTCTCCCTATGTTTGTTTCTATGTAGGGCTGCTATGCTTCCTAGTCTTAGTAGCATGGCCTTATGTAGTAGGTTTCCTATGGGACCCAGTGGTGCAGTCTCCCTGGTCACCAGAGCCAGGTGCTCAGGTGTGTCCCTTGTGTGGGTTGTGTGAGCCCTCCTGTTGTACTTGAGACTTGATTGCTCTTTGCATGTCATGGAAGTGATTGACCCTAAGGCTGATTGGTTGTGAGGACTAGCTGTGACTACAGTGGAGGAGCTGTGGTATAGGGGCTGACCCTACAGAGCAGGTTCACTTTAGTGAGGCTCTGGTACCTGCTCAGTCTGCCCTTTGTGTGTGTCATCCTTGGTGGTGGCCCAGTGATGCTCCGGCCCAGTCTGAAGCTGGCCACTGAGCCTGCCAGCCCTGGGGCCTACTGGGACAAAACCACTGCAGGCCAAGTTCTGCCACAATCTGTGCCCTGCCTGGGGTCACATGGCATGAATCACAAAGCAATCCAGGGATGGCAACTGCTCATATTGTGCTTGGAGGTGCCTTGAGAGGCCAAGCCATGAATCAACGCTGGCTGTCGCTAGTGCCAGACTTAGGGCTGCTCAGCCAGAGATGCAGAACACAGCAAAGCCAGATGCTGCTTCTTTGGGTTTTGTGAACCTTTTTGTGATTTGAGGAAAGTCTGCAGCATGAGCCAAGGCTGGCCATTTATAGAGAAAAGGCACTGAAATGGCTTGGGTGTGCCCAAACGTTGTGTAGGGCATGATCTAAGGGAATCACTAGGGCAGAGCAGACAAAAAGCGATAGCCAGTTAGATGGAGACTAACTGTGTCTGCACGCACGGAAGGTGAGGGCTCAACAAAGGAACGATGGCTTCTGCCAACTTCTCCAGTCAGGAAAAAGCTGCCCCTCCAGCCCACACTCTGAAGCCAGGCAACTCAGTTCTTCTCCATATGGCCCCGGAGCCTTTTGAGCTGCTTCCCCTGTGCTGGAGCTCAGAGCAAGTGAGCCCATCAGCAAGTAAGTCCATGTATGATCCCTTCGAGAGGAGCACCTGGGAGTGCAGCTGCCCTCTGTCTCACTCAGCCACAATCTCTGCTGGTTTTCACAGCCAGAATGTATGGGGGCTTTTCTCTTTGGCGCTGAAACCCTGGGCTGGGGAAGGGCTGGGACCCCTCTCTCCTCAGGGGGCACCTCTGCAGCTGAGATATCCCTCCCATTTTTTAATGGTCATATGCGGATGTGGAATTAGTTTGTTCTGCGTCTCTGCCCCTCCTACTAGTCAAGGTGGCTTTTTTTGTATGTTCTTATTTGTAGGGCTTTGGTTCAAGTAGACTTCAGGCGATTCTCAATACTGGTTGTTCAATGGTTTAGTTGTAATTGATGTAATTCTGAGAGTAGGTGAGCCCACATTTACCTACTCCACCATATTGACTGGAAATCAATATATATATATATATATATATATATATTAGGTGGGGACAGAACAATGCAGTCTATATTGGCTGCTGTAGATAAATTTCTGCCTAATGGTAACTATATATTTGATACCTTTAATATAACATCAAAGCATCACATCTCAGCGTTGAACAGAAATCAGATCTTTAATGCATACTCAATACTAAGAAAGATCCTAACAACCTCTCTGATGAATTTTAAAATCAATAGTCATGGAGTTATATTGAAAGGATTGTAGGACAATGGGATTATTCTAGTAACAGTTTTATTAGACATTGAAACAAACAAACAAAGATTTATCAGGATATAGAGAAATCTCAGTAGAATTAGACCTCACCAAGACTAGATCTGGAAAATGTTCATTTATGGGTACTTTTGAAAAACCTCAAAAGCAGTAGATCACAGAACTCTTATGCTCCACAATCAATGTGACAGATATGCTCTGCCTACCAGTTTGCTCAATATTCTATTTCTGTTGTCCATATCACATTGGCAGAACTCTAACAGGCCTGCAGTACCCAGGAAATTACTGAGTTCATAGGCTCAGTGTAAGTAATATTTGCAACCCCAGATCATAACCTGGAGACATGATTTTTTCATTGGTTAAACAGCTCTTCCACCAAGGTGGGGTTTGACTATATCACTAGTGTCTCTCTTCTGCTTTTGTTTTTCAATTTCAATTACAGGTTGTGTTAAACTCCATGATATCAATACTATGAGAGTTATTCCCTAACCTGAGGTAGCTGGGAATTTGGCCAGATGGCCCAGGTTCAGTTAAACCCTCTGTTCCATTGCTAATTGTAGTAATTTCAGTCTTTTGTTCACCAAACCTAGAGCATTCTACTTACACAAATTAAGTAAAACTTCAGTAGGCTGTCTGTTTATATTAGTTCTAGAGATACCAGGATCAACCATCTAACACCAAAGGTTACTGCAGTGAGACCATTTCCATTCCTGATTTTGGCTCTGCTTCTCATTCCAGTAGTCATACATTCCTTGCTTGTCTTTGGTGATTTAGTGCCACCACGTGGCCCATGACACCCAGGAATTCCATCATTATTATTGAAAGCCAGCAATCCTGTGTGACAGCAACAATTCTTACCACCCAACCTGGCCTATAGACAATAGCCACCGTAGGATGTCAGGGCTCCTTTCACTAATATATTTTGTACGCCCCAAGTGAAGGACGTGACCTCTGCACCCACTGGGAGATATATTTGGGGAGTGAGCGAGCAAGTCTTATTCCACTCTAGCATTCCAGTCTTCCTAAACCTTTAGCTACCTTTCATTACAACATAAAAACGAAGGTCTAGCAAGGGTTTCATCTGTATTCTGTGTAGATCACTTTGAAGTTCCGGTTTTAGTCAACCAAACAAATTGTTAGGTCAGTTTCCAACTACCTATGCCACCACTTTAAGTACAGAGTTGTGTCTTAATTTACCAATAGCAATATATTAGACCTATCCAAGCATATTCCTTCCACCCTCATGGAACACCTTAGGAACCAGCCCCATTCATGTATCCAAGATTTCTGTTGATATAAACTGGTAAACTTTTGCAATTCTTTTTGTGTGTCTTATACCGCCTCACAGGTTACCCTTAGTTCTTCCCACTCTGGGTGCTGCGTCTGTTTATAGGACTAGAAACAATGAGAAGTGTTGGAGGCCAAGTAGTTCCCTGAACTTATTAAATTATTGTGAAATTATGTCAGAGTAAGCCATTACAGGGTCTTCAGGAAAGAGGAGACTAACTCCCCTGACTGGACATAAAGGACTGCTTTTATGAGTAAAGAATATTTGGCAGAAAATAGGAAAAGGTCCCCAGTTGTATCAGAATCAGCCCATTAATGTCCTCTTTCCAATTTTCAGAGAACCCTCCTTCATAGTTAATAGCCTAACTTTAACACAAGACAATTTGTTAGGCACACACATTATGATTAGGAATTCAATTTGTGTTATAATTAATTTACTTTCAGGATTAAACACGAAGTTTGGTTTAGAAAATTCTATGCCCTGAAGCTACAGGAAATAAGGGTTTTTAAAAATGTAAATAATAAAATTATTTTGTTCGCTAGCTAGAACCTTGGACTGGGGATTTTCTTTCCCTAAGTTCTCTAACTAACATAGAAACAACCAACCAACTAGCCTCATTACAGTTATTTTTTCCAGCATGTTCTATGGCAGCAACTGCTTGATCTACCAAAGCTTTGTCTTTCACAGGTGCTTCATCACAGATGTCTATAGCTGACAATTTAAGTAACTAGTTTGCTGACATGTCAGGGACTATCAGTGTCTCCTTTACCCCTGGAAACAGGGCCATTGATACTTTTCAATCTAATCAGAGCATCATCAACAACAAAATGGCAAGTACAGATAACACAGAATCAATTCAGAGAACCCCTCCTTAATGTTCGGTTTCTCTGGAACGACTTTCAGTGCCAATTTTTGAAGGGTTTTACCAGAGAAGCTGTCCTTCCTCACTCATTATATAGAATAAGAGATGTAGACCGTACCCAATTGTGGGATCTCTGGAGAAATCTGTGCAAACTGTGGCTTCTGAGACTGGATAGGGCTTGGAGTCTTTATGAAGCTGGGAGAGCAGAGAAAAGTGTAACTTGTGGCAATGACCCAGAATCCCTAAAGACAAACTAGAATCTGAATTTGTCTCTGACTCACCTTGATGATGCTGAAGGCACCATTACACTAAATGAAATAAGTCAGACAGAGAAAGACCATATGACCTCTCTTATGTGTGGATTCTGAAAATAAACAAAAAACAAACCAAGCTCATAGAAAACACTGGTGGTTGAGAGAGGCAGGGGATGGGGGTGCGAGTGGGAGAAGTGGGTGACCTGACTAACTGCCCATCGTGATTCCCTAGAGAACAAAACAAGCAAATATCCAAGCCAAAAAAATAATGATGATGACATTAGGGCCTATTTCAAAACAATGGCATCAAAACAGTTAGGCTTTGGGCCAGATATCAGTGGTTGTAAATGCAACTTTGTTCCCCGAGAACCATTTGTTTAGAATAATTGGATCTTTGTGCCATTAAGGGACGTTGAGTAGATAAACTGCTTGTGAGAACATCTAACCATATTAGCACACACTTCAATTAGGAAAGTAGATACAAACCTGGTATGACAGTCCAGAAACTGTCCCCTCTCCACTCATCCATATATACTATATGTTAAATAAAAAGTGTAACTGTGTCCTGTGCATTTGCTTTGTTCTATCCCAGTTCACAAAGCAGAGTGAGAAGAAAAAGCGTGGTTGGCTTGTCCATGGAATAACCAATGTCCTCTGAATGAACGACACACATACAGTCTAAGATCTCACTGTCACTTGAGCTCAGGGATTGAAATCTTTTCCATTATGACTATCCAAGGCTTGTTGGGGTGTCCCACTCTTATCTAGAGGTCTCCTACTGGGATCCAATGCTGAGTAGGTTTATCCCTTTCTTGCCAGGGTTCCTGCATTGTCTTGTTGCTCTTTCCTGAAGCAGACAATGATATAATATAGAAAGAGAGGTGTGGGAAGAAAAGGGTAAAGAAATGGAGAAAATTTTGTTGACAATACTTTCATCTTTAGATTGAAATTGGGATACACAGATATTGCAAAGAGGTATTTGTTTCCATGAGTCATATAATTTGGAAGGAACTTGTTCCTGAAAAATATATGCAAACAAAAATGGTTGGAAACAATGAGTTCTCTTTCTCATTATTTTGTGAGGTCAATTCAATGATTTCACAAGGTAAGGAAGCATTTGTTCTGAGCCTTGGTATGGCTCCACTTTAGATAATTAAAATGTTTCACTTTTTGTAGACAGTTAAAGCATTTTCTTTGTACTATCTCCAATGGATTTGGGAATAGTGCCACTAGACATCTTGTATTAATATACTAGCTTTTTCAATTCTTGTGTGATTTTGAACTTAAACTCAAGGAACCTAAGTTTCCCTACAAGCAAAATAATAACAATAATATTAACTCTCGCAAAGAGATGCTGTGAAATAATCTATGAAAGGTAGTTAGCACTGCTTGTGAAATCGAGCTGATGCTTAAAAAGTATGTTAGTTTAGTTCTTATTAGCGCTTACTTATGTTCAAGTAGCAACATTATAAAAAGTAACAAGCAAAATTAATTTTACTATAGCTGTGTAACCTAATATAGCTAATATTATGATTATTTTCATATTAAATAAGCATAAGTAGTTTTTGTTATCTTTTTCCATTTGAAGACTTTGAAATCTTGTGTGTGTTTTATATGTACTGCAGACCTGCGTTCGAACTGTAGCATTATTTACGTTTTCACTACACATCGTCTTTCTCCAGCCTCAATATTTGAATTATGCTACAAAAATATTCAACGGAAAAGTCCAAATCCAAACCCAATCATGGTTGTGTAAATAAGAAGCGCTTGGAAGTGTCCAGGCGTCCCCACTGCTCTCTGCAGGCCTCATCCTGCTCACCACTCCTGGGCATCAGCCGCAGGTTGTGGAGCCCAAGCCCAAAACCTCAGCCATTTGACGGCGACTCTGGCAGGTTAACAGCTGCTTTATTACAGGAGCTTGAAACTGAGGCCAATACACTTCTGGAACATAGAGGGACTTGAAGTCTGGTTTATGGAGACAAGGCCACCATCATGTGGTCCCTGTCGGAACTGCAGTGAGATTCACGTCCCCATCGCATGGGGAAAGCAAGTTATCAGTGCGTTCCACTGGGCGAAAATGTCAAGAATGCCTGCTCCACATACCCAAGAAATGCGAAATAAGTCTGGAGAAGATCCAGAGAAGGTTCAGGGGAGCTCGATTGCTGTTTCAAAAGAAATAAAGGACAGGCCAAAATGACTAGATAATATGTGATCAAAATCAATGTAAAATGGGGCCTGACACCAATGTCTTCATGCTAAACCCAGGGTTCACGTGGAAAAGTTTAAAGCATCATATCGGGTAAAATTCACACTTTTGAACAGGAAATTTTTGGAAATCTTCATTGTAAGAAGAGATAGAGATTTTTGAATGAAGTAAGTGCTATGGGATGAAGAGTTATTATTTTAGAAAAATATTCAGGACAGCATAGTCAGTCATCAGGGAGATTTGAAGTGACAAGATGCCTTTCAAATGTCAGATTGCTTTGGCAATGTTAAGGTACTTAGCCTATCTCTAAGACAATTCTACACATAGTCTATCTTCTAGTTTTAAAACACTGTGACATTGTGTACAATGAGAGTTTCAAAATAGTCGAACACAAAAAATGTAGGCTCATGTAACTGTGAAATTAATGAAAGGACCAGGATATGTGTGAGCTGAGAAAAATAGGAGACAATCATGTAATATCTGAAAACACCATACTGCAAATAATATCATCATGTGTTTGCACCACACCATCCATTGAAAGATCCGTGTGTCCCTTTTCCAGAAACATGATACTTGGAAAAAAAAGAAAGAAAGCAAATACAAGTAAAAATAAGAAAATAAACATCAACCATCTTTACATCATTCAGAGTGATACTGTTAGTATGTTTGCTTACGTCTTCTCAGATATTTCTAAACATGTCCATGTTTAAAAATAGAAACTCAGACTGTAAAAGTAGTTTTCTTCACTTTTATTACATTTCATTATTATTAAGCAAACTTATGTGCATTATTTAAAAAGTGGAAAAAAAAAACACTCTTCAAACACAGGTCTTGGAAAATTCTAGGACATACTATTAACCATATGCTTTCTGAGCCTGTAGGTTACCAGGAGCCAATATGGATTCACTAACTGAGGATATGACAGAACAAATTAGCCTGTTTTGGTAGGGTTGACATGTAAGGCATAATGACTTCTACAAAGCATTTAAACAAATGTTGCTTTTATTTCCTGGTTAATAATACAGTGATATATAGTCTGGTTATTGTCCTGCAAACTCTTGAGCAATTTCTCCAGAGATGTTTACTTCTTTCTATTTTTAGGGGCATTTCTAATAGAATATTGCCAAACTCTGTCTTTTATCTTGTCCTTTTAATATTTTAGCAATGACATGACTAAATGCTTAGAAAACATGGTTATTAGACAAAATGTGCAGATGACATAAAGTTTGGAGACTAGCTAATATGATAGATGTCAGAATCAACTTTTAAAATGATTGCGGCAGGCCTAATCCAAAATTATAAAATTTAACCAAGATAAATGATCTTGAATTTTACTTAACACAGTAAATTTTACAACATTGGGAAGACATTTCTCAGAAACAAAGCATGTAAAAACAATCTGAACTTTTGTGTATCAGAAAATAAATATAAGTTTGGTAACACCCACACCATGTCATTTTGCTGAAGAGGAACTCTTGGGTCCCAATCAAACGTGGTAATAGTCCCACTGCACTCTGTGCTCGCCAGATAACATCTGAGATATCGTGTTTATTGTTCTGCTGCATTTTGAGAGGATACTGACAAATTAAATGGTATATGGAGAAAAGATGGTAAGTGCCATAGAAGCCATTTTTAAAAAGGTCCGTTTTAAGTAAGTGTAGTTATTTTCAGGACAGCCTCAGAGTGGTAAAGCTCATATATTGTGGAGTCAGAAAGAACCAGAATAAGTCGCAGAATAACCATTAACTCTGGCATTCCAACTTTGGGCAAGATATTTAGTTTATTTGAGCCCCAGTTTCTGTATCTGTAAATTGCTTATGAAAATAACGACAAAGAGGACAGATGCTCGTAGGTGGTAGATTTTAAAGAGGGGCTACACAGAAGTCAACCTATTCCATTTAGCTTTGTAAGGTAAACTCCCAAGAAGAAAGGGGATTTTAATTTAATATATTCTAACAATCTAAATTACCCAATCGGTAATTTAATTAATAAATTAAATTCCCCCAATAATTTAAATTATCCAGATTGTCTTTACAAGTAATGAGCTCTTTGCTACCGAAGCTTTTCAAAGGGGAGTGCATTACCAGCTCTCAGGGGATGCCTGCTCTCAGTTGGAGTTTGAGAGCAGGCATCCCACATGTGCGACCACTAATTCTCATCTACACAACCATGCCATGTATTCTTTCAACAAGCAGTTATTATCACCAGGCACTGCACACCCAACAGACAGGCAGATGTCCTACCTCTGACTCTAATAGAAATAGACACAAGTACTCAACCATATTACCATGGGTTAAGAGAGAAGCATGAGGCATTAAAGTACAACAAAGGAGTGGCACTTACGACAGCCACAGTTCATTCGCCAGTCTGGTAAGATTTCTTTAGCCCCAATTACTCATCTTTATTTTTATTTGAAACATCACCCTATGGAATTAAAACACCAGAATAACTTGAAGTTTTTATTGGCCTGCACAAAATTCTCTTCTCCAAAATCCAGTTCTGGCTTTCCGTATATTTCTTTGTTCTCCAAATCCTTCCTGGACACTTTCTCATTAAGTTTTCTCATCTCCTCTTTCTAGAGAACTAAAAGGGACCACACAGTATGCTTCTTTGCAGCCTGCATTTCCTCTTCCCAGAGCCTTTTCTAGCCTATTCTATTCTATTCTATTCTATTCTATTCTATTCTATTCTTTATTTATTTATTTTAATAGACCAAATCTCATTGCTCACTGAGGAATGAGGAGTAGTCATTATGGACCTATGATTGAGGTCCCAAATCCTTCCCGTTGACAACTGTTTCTTCCCATTATTGAAACAGTCTCCAATCCAGGGCTGTGTTGAGTTCCTGTTTTGACGAGACTCGAGAGTCCTACAGTTGCTTTGGTGCTTCAGAAAACCACAAGCAAACGTGGTTTTCTAAATTTTTTGCCCCAGCTGTATGGACATTCAGCCATGTTCTTTCTCTGGACTGCTGCTTACCTTGGCTTTCGTGAATGCAGTTCATTCCATTTTGAAAAGGATAGAGGTAAAATACCTGTTTCTGTCAATGAAAACTTTTTATTTATTTTATTTGGGGGACATCTGAGAATGGGGGGGGGGTGACTTGGCTGCTGAACTCTCTCTGCAAAGAATGTTTTTCAGGGTTTGAGCATTCTGCATCCAATTTAAAGGAAGAGAAACACAGCTCTTGGGAGAGCCAAATAGGATTGCAATAGACTTAAGGATGACGCTGCTTAAAACAGAGCTTTTACGTAAATCATGTCCCAAATAATTATAGCCTTGTTTTTCCACTTCTTCCTCTGAATGCTGAATCCATTCCATATCCAGTGTACAAACTGATTAGGTAATGAAGATGTATAATCAATCACTAGTCTGGCCGAAAGACAGACACGGGACCCCAGCCAGAGCCGTCTGATTCTGAGAACAGAGGATCGTGCTAAGGCTGTTTGCTGACCAGAGAGAAACAGTTCTCTTGCGAATGAAACACTTTGGGACATTTTTCTCCTCAGGCCGGTCATCCCCTCAGTCCACATTTTTATTTATTTATTTTTTAAAAAGATTTTTATTAAAATATAGCTAACATACAATATTATATTAGTTTCAGGTGTACACAATATTCAACATTTGTATACCTAAAGAAGTGATCACCATCTGAAATCATACTATGCTATCACAATATTGTTGACTATATTCCCTATGCTGTACCCTAGGTCACCGTGATTGCTTTGTAACAACCAATTCGTACTTCTTAATTCCTTCCCTCTTTTCAACCATTATCAATCCCTTTCCCATCTGGAAACCATCAAAATGTTCTCTGTATCTATGAGTCTGTTTCTGTTTTGTTTGTTTCTTTTGTTCTTTAGATTCCACATATAAGCAAAATCACATTGCATCTGTCTTTCACTGTCTGAAATACCCCACTCAGCAAAACACCCTCCAGGTCCATCCATGCTGCTGCAGATGGTAAGAACCCATTCCCTTCCATGGCCAAGCAATATTCCACTGTATATATATATATATATATATATATATATATATATATATCACCTCCTCTTTATCCGTTCTTCCATCGACAGACACCCAGGCTGCCTCCACATCTTGGCCATTGTAAACAATGCTGTAATGAACATATGGATGCATATGTCCCCTTGAAGTAGCATTTTTGGTTTCTTCAGATAATTACCCAGTGGTGGGATTATTGGGTCCTTCTTTGTCACTTGTTAGAGCCTTGGTTTTAAAGTCTATTTTGTCTGGTATACGTATTGCTGCCACAGCTTTTTGTTTGTTTGTGTTTGTTTGTTTCCATTTTCATGAAATATATTCTTGCCATCCTTTACGTTGTCTGTGTGTGTCCTTTGATATGAAGTGAGTCTCTTGTAGGCAGCATGTGTAAGGGTCTTGTTTAATCCATTCAGCCACCTTCTCTTTTGATTGGTGCATTTAATCTATTTACATTTAAAGTAATTGTTGATAAATATGCAGTCATTGCCATTTTATAATTCATATTTTAATTAATTAATTTATTTTTTCATTTGGTCTGAAAGAAGTCTCTGTAACATTCCTTGTAATAGTGGTTTGGTGGTGATAAATTCCTTTAGCTTTTTCTTGTCTGGGAAGCTTTTTATCTGTCCTTCGATTCTAAATGATAGCTTTGCTGGGTAGACCAGTCTTGGTTGTAGAGTCTTGCTTTTCATTACTTTGAATATTTTCTGACAATCCCTTCTGACCTGCAAAGTTTCTGTTGAGAAATCAGCTGACAGTAGGATGGGAGCTCCCTTGCAGGTAACTAATTGCTTTTCTCTTGCTGCTTTTAAGATTCTCTCTTTGTCTTTAAGCTTTGGCATTTTAATTATGATGTGTGTTGGTGTTGGCCTCTTTGGGTTCCTCTTGTTTGGGACTCTCTGCACTTCCTGGGCTTGTATATCTATTTCCTTCGCCAGGTTAGCGAAGTTTTCAGTCATTATTTCTTCGCATAGGTTTTCAATTCCTTGCTTTCTCTCTTCTCCTTCTGGTACACTTGATGTTGTCCCAGAGGGCACTTAAAGTCTCCTCGTTTTTTTCGGATTCCTTTTTCTATTTGCTCTTCTGATTGGGAGATTTCTGCTACCCGATCTTCTAAATCTCTGATTTGATCCTCTGTTTCATCAAATCTACTGTTGATTCCCTTTAATGTATTCTGCATTTCAGTTATTGTAGTCTTTATTTCTGATTGGTTCTTTTTTAAGTTTTCTATCTCCATTTTTATGTTTCCTATCTCTTGTTGAAGTTCTCTGTGAGATAATTGAGCAGGCTTATAATCAGTGTTTGGAACCCTGCATCTAGTAGATTGCTTTCCTACACTTGCTTCAGTTCTTTTTCTGGAGCTTCGTTCTCTTCTATTTGGGACATGTTTCTTTGTCTTCCCGTTTTGGCTGCTTCCCTGTGTTTGTTTCTATGTAAGGCTACTATGCCTCCTGGTCTTACTAGAGTGGGCTTACATAGTAGGTGTTATGTAGTGGCACAGTCTCCCTGGTCACCAGAGCCAGGTGCTGAGGTGTGTCCCCTGTGTGGATTGTGTAAGCTCTCCTGTTGTAGTTGAGATTTGATTGCTGTTTGCATGTCAATGGAAGGGATTGACTACCAGGCTGATTGGTTGTGAGGATTAGCTGTGACTACAGTGGAAGAGCTGTGGTACAGGGGCTGACCCTACAGAGCAGGGTTCGCTTTAATGGGGCTCTGGTGCCTGCCCAGTCTGCTGTTTGAGTGGGTCATCCTTAAAGATGGCCAGGTGATGCTCCGGCCCAGTCTGACGCTGGCCACTAGGCCTGCCAGCCCCAAGGCCTCCCAGGACGGACCTTTGCAGGCCAAGTTCTGCCACAGTCTGTGCCCTGCCTGGGGCCACCTGGCATGAGCTACAAAGCAATCCAGAGATGACTGCCACCTGTGCTGTGCTTGGAGGTGCCCTGAGAGGCCAAACTGAGAACCAAGGCCAGCTGTTGCTAGTGCTGAGCTTAGGGCTGCTCAGTCAGAGGTACAGGACATGCCAAAGCCAGATGCTGCTTATTTGCGTTTTGTGAACCTTTTAGCGATTTTTAGGAAAGTCTGCAGCATGAGCCAAGGCTAGCCATTTATAGGGAAAAGTCTGGAAGCTGCTTAGGTGTGCTCAATAGTTGGGTGGGGCGTGGTCTCAAGGAATCAATCACTAAAGTGGGGCAGACAAAAGCTGTTAGCCAGTGAGATGGAGACTCAGATATGGCGTCCACCTGTGTCTGCAGGGAGGGGCGGGCTTCACAAAGGAACAAAAGCTGCCGCCAGCTCCTCCTTCCGGGATAAAGCTGCCTCTCCTGCCCACACCCTGCAGCCGGACAGCTCAGTTCTTCCGCCTATGTTCCTGGCGCCTTTCGAGCTGCTTCCCCTGTGCTGGAGCTCAGAGCGAGTCCATCAGCAAGTAAGTCCATGCGCGGTCCCTTTGAGCAGAGCACCTGGGAGTGTAGTTGCTCTTGTCTCACTTAGCTACAATCTCTCTTGGTTTTCACAGCCGAAAGATAAGGGGACTTCTCTCCCTGGCACTGAAACCCTGGGCTGGGGAAGGCCTGGGACCCCCTGGCTCCTCAGAGTGGGACTTGTACAGCCTAGATATCTCTCGATTTTTCATGGTCACATGCAGGTTTGGACCAGCCCATTCCCTTCTCTGCCCCTCCTGTCAGTCTCCAGGTGGCTTCTTTTGTATGTCCTCAGTTGTAGGACTTTGTTTAGTGAGACTTCAGATGATTCTCAATGATGGTTCTGTGGTTTAGTTGTAATTGATGTGGTCCTGAGTAGAGGTGAGCACAGTTCATCACCATCTTGACTGGGAACCCCCCTCAATTCACATTTGAATCCTTGAGGTATTGCAAGAGTTACTTAGCAGTAATTTAATTTTTAGGTGCTTTGTTTTTATTTTTGTTCAAATCTTGGTTTGATTTCTAGTGTTATTACCTAGTTATCAAAGCTTATGATGTGATAATTTATTCTTTTTGAAATTTACTGTGGCTTTTTCTTGAGGAACAGTGTGTGGTCAGTCTTTGTCAATATACTAAGAACTCTTAAAGCGGTATGTACTTTGTCAGTATATAATACAATTAACGGCAATGGGTGATGACAAAGGATATTGAATAATTCCAATTCATAGCTAAAATATAAACTATGTCAGTTTTCAATGATTTAATGATTTCAATGATACATTAACTAGCATGCATTTTAACTATGATGAAAACAGCATAAACCTGTGGTGGCCATTCTGCAGCCCTTTTACTCTCTGAATTTTTTCTTCTAAATAAATTTCTGGTAATTCACCTGTGTCTCCTAGATACACAATTTTACCATCTTCAAATAGCTACTGAGTTTATTTTGTTGTTTTATTGCAGAAGGTACTCTTAAGTATGGACAGATTTTGTTCTTTTGAACATAACCAGCTTTCCTATTTTTAACATTTTGTTTTTAGAGGGTTATTTTTGAAAAATTCTGATACCTATATAAAATTCTCTTTTGCCCTTGAAATTACAAGAAAAAAGTTGTGTAGATTTATTTTCATTGAATTCTGTGGTACATGATAATCCAAGTCTATCCTCGTGCTCATGTGTTCCTAATAATTTGTTTGATTTCTAACTAAAGAAATGTTAATTATGTTTCTTATTATTATAGTTTGGGGTTCAATTATTCTGTTGCTCGTTCAGGAACAACTGTTATTGTTAGTTTATATCTGCATTATTTCTTCTCATTACCTATCATATCTCTATTATTTTCTTATGTTGGCCTTTCCGTCTGCCTTACAGGGAAGTTCTCAAGTTTTTCTGATATATCATTGATTAAATTTCTACAATGCCAATTCTGCTTCTTACTGCTGCCAAAAAAAGATGAATGTTCTTTTCCGTTGTATTTTTAGTTTCCATGAAATTATTTCTTATCCCACTTACCTCTAATACATTGTACCTTGTTCTGTTTTTTAATAGTCTATGCTATTTGTCTGGTTTTCTTGCTTGTTTCATAGAAGTAATTTTTTATTTACATATTTTAGAGAATTAAAACATATCTTATAATATTTTTCTGGTTATACATATATTTTTAGAGGACTGTATTTCTCTAAATTTTTTTAAGATGAAATTCCGTTTTTTAACCTCTGTATTTATAGAATCCACAAGTAGTAGTAGTTGTTGTTGTTTTTTAAATATTTCATCCCCTTATCTAGTAAGCGTTATTTTCCAGACACATTTTTTTTTTTTTCTTCGGGAACAGAATGCCTCATATCGACCCTATCTCCAAAAGTCAAATCCCTATTTTGGTTATAGTTGAGAACAAGAAATTTTAAGCTCTGTTCCAAGTGCTGGCAGGATTTTGTAGTAGTAATAATAACAATAATGATAATAATAATAATAGTAACCCCAATTGTCCCTTCTGCCACGTGAGCACATAGGAAGAAACACAGAATCTTAGCAAACACAGAATTTTCTGATGCCTTGACCTTGAACTTCTCACCTCCAGAACTGTGAGAAATAAGTGGTGCTTAAGCAACCCAGTCTATGGGTTATAATAGTGTACATGAAGACGATTACCGATTAGGCCCCAAAATGAATATTTATTTAGAAAGGGAAAGGAAACCGCGATATGTTAAAAAGCTAACAAATGTTGGTTAAATTATCACTCTTTTTCATTGTGGAAGCTGATGTCAGCATTCTGCTTGTCAGTTTCTGATGTTTCTGGTTAAGTCATGCAACACCCATGACAGCTGCTCATTTATCTTGCAACTGGAAACATCATAGACAAGTATTTGCATGTCTGCCTTATATCAGATAGGCACTCACAGGGGATAAAAATTACAATGCAAGTTTTTTTCCCCCGTTGCACTGAGCAAAGGACCATATGCAGCAATAGGACTATTTTGCAATAGAACCACAGGATCATAAAATTTTAGCACTAGTATGGACATAAAAGATGGTACATGATTGTCTCTCTGAGGTTTTTTTTATTTCAGTGTAAATGAAAGACTAGAACATTAAATGCTGACATCAAAAAGGGAAATAGATTGCAAAATACCATTTGGTGTCATAACCAGGCTGTTAGAAAGATATCGAATAATCTAAATTTGTATTTATTGCTATAAGATGAGCATCTCTATTTAATTATTTATATTTCATTTTGAAAGTAATTCATGTACTTATGTATTAACATGAGAATTTTAGATTACTTCAAACTGACCTTTCTTGATTTAAATTTAAAAATAAATACAGACCTTACAGGAATAGTATATCCTTTTTGCCATCAAAGTTCCTTAAGGGTGTTATTTCTTTTATTATAATTAACAAAATTGAGTATCAAATTTTCAAACTGAATCTTATGAACTAAAAAGATAGTTGTTTATAAACTATAAACTATTTATAAACTATAGATAGTTTATAAAATAGTTATAAAACTATTTTATAACATGCAGATGTAATACCAAAATGTTTCTGATCCTGCAGAAAAACTGGTGACTTTTACAGCTCTCCTGAAGGAATGATGTTTTTTCCAAGTAAATCTTGACAAGCAAACAAATTAAAACAAAAACAATTATAATAAAAGACAGGCAAAGCCAGAGTCCTGGTTTGGATTTTGGTTCTGCATATTACTCTATACTAACACTTGCTCCCATCTACTTTCTATAAAACAAATGGAAAAAATATAGTATATGGAGAAAGGGAAAAATGGAAAAAGTAGCAATTAGGCATCCAACATTAAGAGGAAATTCAGCCTCTTCTTTCTTTCTATCCATTAAAGAGTTTCCTTCTTGTCACCATTTTGAAATCACTGAGGGTACATACAGGAAGGAAAAAGCAACATGACAATTCAGACAGATCTGAAGGAAGTTCCTGTTTCTCTTGTTCCATTAAGGCTATTGCCATGCTTAGCTATTTTGTAGCTAAATAGCAGAAGCTGATGAGAGTTTAAGGCAGTTTTAGTTGATATAGTAGCAGTTGGTACTTAGTAATTGGTTTAGTAATTGGCCTAAGATTGGCTTCTGAAACACCAAAAATAAAAATTCCAGGAAAATTATCAAATAGTTCCTTGATGAAATTCTTGGTAACTTTAGTTTTTGGACCATCATCTTTCCACATCTCTGTATCTACATCCATCTATCTATCTCCTATTTATCTTTCTAGTGTATCCATCAATTGATAGCTGTCATCACTTTACTAAATTATTAGTACTAAGACTAACATTTATTGAATTTGTAAGCCTTTGTATCTTCTCATAACGTATAGATCTTTGATATTAATACTAAATATATTTTAACTTGCAAAGTTCACTTTAATATCTAATGGACACAAAGGAAGTTGGTTAACTTGTAATTTTCTCCGGTATTATTTACCAGACATCTATACATTCATGGCATGCTTTCTTCCTGAAAGAAAACTTCTTTTTTTGTTATAATACGTGTTTATTATAAAAGTTTAAACTATAGAAATATAAAGAAGAAGATATGCCTGAAGTTAATAGTTATCAATTTATTGTATTAGTAAATAATATAGAGATATAGATAAATGAGTGTGCATATAAATATGTTTTTAAATAAATATAGTAGTTGTATTTCACAACCTGTTTTAAACACTGCCTTTTTTACTCAATATTATGTTACGTGACATTTAATGTCAGATGATATAGATTAATATCTTGACTATAGTGATATGTATTGGTTAAAAAAGGTTTTACATAGATTCATCTTCTAATTTAATTTACAAAATAAGACAATTTGAGAGTAACAGGACACAAACCGTGAACTTGAGCTATCATAGGAATACTGGAATATATGTCTGCACTGTATTTAACGAATCCCATAATAACGGATATTCAGTTGTTTCTAGTCTTTGTAATATTATAAATAACACTGATGAATTCTCTATTTTATCTTGCATACTTGCATGGTTATCTGATCACCAATTTAGGAAATATTCCTGGCTGTGACTGTTGAGTCTAAGGAGATGCACAACTGAAATGTTGATAAATCTTTCCAAAATACTGTCCAAAAGTTTATACATATTTATACTCCCACTAAAAGTACAGTGAGCATATTTCCCTTATATTATCTTCAAGTAGACATATTATAGTCTTTTTGATCTTGTCAATCTGATGGGTTTTTCAATTTTTTCAATTTTAGTTTTAGATTTCTAGTGAAGATTTTTAATTTTCTTTCTTTCTTTTTAAAACTATTTCGTGTCAATTTCTATGTATATGACAACACCTGAGTGATAAAGGTGTTGGGGAGAAGAGAGGGAGAGAGATGGTATCACTTGTTCTTGTGTTTCACCCATTTTTCTTTGGAATATTCTTTTTTTGGTTCCCATTGATCTGTATGATTTTCTGCATAAATGGATAGTTATCCTCTTATGAGTCAGTATTATAATTGTTAAGCATACAAGCTTGGAAATTAATGCAAGCTTAGTGCAAACTCCAATTCCTAGAATTACCAGCTCTGGGACTTGGAGGGAGATCACTGAGCTTTATGGTGCCTTTATTTTTAAAGGTGGAGTACAGAGTTGTTGAGAAGATTAAACTAAACGATGAATATAAATGCTAAAAGATCACTTGGCAATTCGTAAATCATAGTAGCTACCAATATTGTGACAATTAAAACATGTTGCCGATATAGATTTCCATTTTATCAGTTGTACCTTAAACTTCTGAAACTATTTTATAACATGCAGAATTGCTTATTCTTCTTTTAAAAGTCAGCAGAATGTGACCAGTTTTCACATTTTTGGTGTCATGTCCTAGAAAGGATTATTCTCAATCTCTTGTAAGAAAATCATTACCAATATTTTGTTCTAACGATGATCCAGTTTGGTTTTTATATTTTAATTCATCTAAAATTTAATTTGCTATTAGAAGTGAGGTAGAGCTGTAGTTTCATTTTCCTGCCCACAATGATAGCCAGTTGCCCACCCTCCTATTAAAGAATCAGTTATTATTATTTTTTCATATTTGAAATAACACTTTTGTCACGTACTAAATTATACGTAAGTCTATTTCTGGATGTTCTACTAATCAATTTATTTACTCTGTTTAATTGTCATACATTCTTTATCTCACTCTGCAGCTCTGGCTCATCCAATCTCCCTTCACACTTTCATATACTTTCCAGCTGTACCAGACTCTAGTTTCCTAAATAAGGCTTCCTCTATTTTATACTTTCATACCAAATACGGTCATTCTATTTGCCTTAAGAGTGTCTTATTTCCCTCCAGCACACACATACTTATGTAGCTTTTTCATGTCTTCAGAAACTTCAGTTTAAATAGTACCTCCACTAAGCAGTCTTTCTTTAGAGTCTAGTTGCATTTTGAGAGCCCTCTATACTCTCATGAAATGATCTCTGTATTTCTACCAGGGTAGTTTTCACATGATAATCATTGATTTACTTCTGTGTCTCTTCCTCTAGAAAGCATCCAGAGACTGTCTTATTCAACTCATATCCCCAGTACCCGGAGCATAATAGGTGTCCAATAAATATCTTTAAGTGAATGAGTCAGTTTGTTTTATTAAATGCTGTAAAGTGTCCAGAGAAAGAAAAACACGTTGTTCCCTTTAATAATTCAGAGATATTTCAACCAAAGGCCGGAGCCAAATGGTAAATTATAGAAACCAGAGAAGTAAGCAAAAGCTCCACTTTTGTTAACGTCTGCTACAGTTGGACGGTGGAAGAGTGAATTCCTGGCCAAAAGTAACCTTTTTCTAAAGGGAGAATATATTTTAAAGAGGTATGCGGGCTGGGGGTAGAGGGAACAAGGTGCATTTAATGATTTTAGTTTACTTTTTTTCTTTGTGTTACTGGTCCCTGAAAACAGAATTCAGGTCTTGGAACAGAAAGTATCAGTTTGATGGAAGGTTTTTCCCATTAGGGAGCCAGAGGGATATTGGACTTGAAAGGCAAAGAAACGGGCCTTGCGGAATAGAACAACTCATTCACATTTGGCCCAGGCTATGGGGAATGGGGTACGGGAGGCTTAGAGGTATTTGTGCTGTAATCATTTCTTAGCACAGTGAAGTTTTACATTGGAAAAAAAAATCTACATGACATGAAAATCAAAGTGTGTCTATGTCAGAGCACTTACATCCCCAAATGATTTCTGACTCTGAGAACACAATTCTTTCATGGAACACATATTTATTAAGTCCGTACTCTATGCGAGAGTGTGTCCTAAATTGTGAAGATACAGCAACAAGTATAGCCCAGTGCCTGCCCTCATTGAGATTACAGAGTGGCATGTATGCTCAGTCTCCTCTGGGTATTCTGGCATAGTCAGTGTGAGATGAAATTATGGGGTGCTAGGGGCACCCTAAGTTGAGAACCACTATATGGTAGGAGTCGACTTGCACATCAGTGATCGAAGATGACATCACTATTTACAAAATCAAGTGCTGTTGTTTGAACAAACGGATCTTTCCTCGTCAAATGATTTAAACCTCTGCAGACACTAAAATGCTGATTGCTTCGGCAAAGTATCCATTCCCATGAAAGGCTGAGGAAAGAATTCCTGTTTTATTGCTGATGATTGCTCTATTCCACATATAAAGAGCCCGGGTAAAGCACTTATTGGAGATGAGAGAAGCTGTTGCTTTTATATCACCATTGCATTTTATAGCTATTATATATAATTTTGATCATTACCTATCATACCCAAATAGTCAGACATACCAATGACTGACATATAGTTCAGTAGCTAAATTTTAATGTCTGATCCATCAGGGCATAAATGGTATGCTGAGTTTTATATGTGTTCCACTCTCTGCCCTATTTAAAGAGCCATTAAATCATTAACTCATTAACGGGCATATAAATCATGCCAATGATGTCATGCCTTTTCCCGTATATGTGGATGCACTTTCCCTTGGCTGACTGGTAAAAATCCACCTTTCTCTCTCTCTCTCTCTCTCTCTCTCTCTCTCTCTCTCTCTCTCTCCACACACACACAGGCACACAAATATTTGCTCCTTAGATTTTTGTTGGACTCCTCTCTCTTTGTAAAACAATCAGGACAACTGAAAAAAAAATTTGAAAGAAATCTTTTTCTTCTTCTTCCCTCTGGCTGCCTCCCAACAAACTAAGCTATGCAGCTCTGGATTCTGTCTGACACATCTTAACTACTGACATTTAGCAGATGCTTCTCCAAGGAAGGGGGGAGGGCGAAGGTGAAGCAGGGGTGTGATAGAAGTAATTAGATTAACGATGCCTCAATTATCAAGATGTTCCCACAGTGTCCCCCTCTGTCAGCAAATCTGGAACAGGAAGGCTGTATTTGGGGAAGGAGAGGTCGAATAGAAAGATACATTGGCTTGGGTCTACAAAAGGCAGAAGACAACGTAAAAAAGTTTAAGTCTTGTTTTTATACCTAACAATAAGCAGATAAATCCAAGCCTTAATCTATATAAGATCACTGAACTGGCAAAACTAGACCGATAGAGATAGTTTAATTTTGTAATTCCTCCCTCTCTTCCAGCCCGTTTGCTGTGGCTGATTTTGTCGTATGATGGTTCCTCTGAATTTTGGTGTTAAATAATTCACCTTCTTCTTTCTGTATGAGTCTCACAAATAGGTTATACTTAGGTAAAGTACAAAGATGTCTAGGTTTTTCTGCTCAGCTCAAAAATTAAGTTTATTCAGTTCATCTAAGAGTAACTGCATACACTCTTAAACTTGTGTCAGCATTCTTTATATGACTATATTCGTAGATGTGTGATACTGTGTTCCCCTTTGAACAAGTCGTAACATTCACTGTTTCCCTCAATTAATGAGTCAAATAAAATCTTTGTCGTGTTTTCTGTATCTGTGGAAAAAGCCATATGTATGCCTTTTTTTAAGAATTACCCTTTGCCACACTTTTAATGGCCCCTTTTTTTTGCTTATTTGAGTTAGTAATTTCTGTTACTTGCACCAAAGAGTTCTAACTTTTGCAGAGGATCTTCTTTTTTCCCTCTTACAACAATCTACTTGACAAGACAAACAATAATGAGAAGATTGATTTGAGACTTTAAGGTTAGAATAAATAAAAGGAGGTTTATGAAATAATGAAATATACTTTTTGAAAATACCATATAAATATGAGTGCCTATTGCTAATGAATGGAATTGAATGGCATTAAAAGAATAGTCATTAAAGCTCTGCTGATACTCCTTCTTAAATTAGTTTTTAAAAAATTTATTGGGTGTCATTGATTAGTGAAATTATATGGGTTTCAAGTGTACAATTCTGTATTACATCATCTGTATATTGCATTGTGTGCTCACCACCCAGAGTCAGTTCTCCATCCATCACCATATATTGGATCCTCTTTACCCTCTTCTACCACCCCACTGCCCCCTTACCCTCTGGTAACCACTAAACTGTTGTCTGAGTCTATGTGTTTTTGTTTATTTGTTTGTCTTGTTCATTTGTTGCTTTCAGTTTTATATCCCACATATGAGTAAGTCATATGGTTCTCAGCTTTTTCTGTTTTACTCCTTTCTATTGGGAATATAACCACCAAAAGTATTGATTTTTTTTTTTTTTTTTAAGGCAATAATTTGGAGCTTTATTAACTTTCAGGAGTATTGCAGGCAGAATGGAAATGTCAAACTTTCCATGACTTCTTCAGCATTTCTTATCAGGGTCCAAAGTGTTCTGTCATTATAACATTACCTCATGACAGAACTACTATGATGTCCACAATTGCAGCTTATTTTATGTTACATTCATTGTTCAAACGTTTGATTTTTGGTGCCTTTGCTCAGAAGGAAATGCTCTCAAAAACCCCACTGCAGGGTGAGATACAGGTGCTGTCATGCATGGTTGTATTGTGCGTTGGTTTTCTTAGTTTCACAGCCTGGCTTTTCCTGACTTAGTCCTAAGATTCTGTGCACTATTCCTCTTATAGTCCCAAAGTTTCAAAACTACTGGCTATAATGAGTATACTGTAATTCCAGCATTCTGGCAGAGCCTCAGTAGAAAATATTAAGGAGTCTGGATTTACTGCATGAAAGCATTAGAGATCTCTGTTGTTTTGGTATTTGGAGATCAAGAAGCCCCCTGTGACAGATGATTCCTCCTGCTGTAAAATTGAGGGCACCGGCAGGCATGCAATCAGTGTAATTCAACATAAATGGAGCCTTACACATTTCAATTAATAGTGTTTTCAGGGTGGCTATTTAAAGAGAGTAATAAGACAAATACCTTCAGCAATGCATTTTCCTTGCATCTTTCTTATCATGTGTTGACCATTGTGGTTGTCAGAATTCTAAAACATTCCCCCAATTCTCACCCCTGGTGTACACGCCCTGTACAATTCACTCCTCTTTACTGTCTGGGAACAGTAAACATGACAGGACATCAATCTAGTGATTAAGTCAGCAATCAGTTGACTTTGAGTTAACCAAAAGGGACAGTGCCTATTTTTTAATTGAATTGTTTGTTTTGTTGTTGTTGAGTTGTGCAAGTTCTTTATATATTTTGGATAGCTGCCCCTTATTGGAGGCATTGTTTGCAAGTATCTTCTCCCAATCAGTTGATTGCCTCTTTGTTTTGTTGGTGGCTTCTTTTGCTGTACAGAAGCTTTTTAGTTGGACATAGTCCCATTCATTTATTTTTGCTTTTACTTCCCTTGCCTTTGAGGTCAGGAAAGGGGTGGTAAAAGAGGGGCAAGAGGGTCAAATATATGGTGATGGAAGGAGAACTGACTCTGGGTGGGAAGCACACAATGCAATATACAGATGATGTATTACAGAATTGTACACTTGAAACCTATATAATTTTACCAACCAATCTCACCTCAATAAATGAAACAAACAAACAAGGGAGATTTTCCTGAGGGGCCTGACCGAATCAGGTGATCCTTTCCAAGAAGGTCAAAGGTTGGAATCCTTGCACTGCTGGTTTGGAAGAAAGCAAACACACATGTTATGATGACGTGTGGAGGAAGTGCATGTATCTAAGAGCTGAAAGCAGGATGTAGGAGTGGAGCATGGTCCCCCACTGCCAGCCAGCAAAGAAACAAGGGCTTCAGTCTACAAGAATCTGGATTCTGCCAACAAGCTGAACAAGTTGGAAGAGCATCTTGCATTCCACGTGAGCTATATCAGCCTCCTGAGACCCTGAGCAGAGAACACACTGTGCCATGCTCAGCCTTCTGACCTCCAGAAACAGTGAGATAATACCCATTTATTAACGGGTATTGTTTCAAGGCATGATGCTTGTGGTGATTTGTTAGGCATCAATAGAAAATGAAAACAACCACTTTTCAGCAGTGGGCATTCCAGACCCTGCAGGATGTTTCCTGAAACTCAGATTTCTTCAGAAAACGATGAGAAGGGGGCCCTCTGAGAGAATCCACATTGAGTCAATTCAACAGAGTAGAGCTGAGCCAGCCAAGGACGTCCTGACAAAGTGGAACACAGACGTGCTATCTGGCAGGCAGTACGCGTGCCCTGAAGCAGTGCTTCTTGAGCACAAGTTGGAAAGGGTCCTGTTTCCCCCTCAATCTGCTGTGGCCTTATCCTTTCGTAAAACATAATAAACATAAATCATAAATAGGTAAAAAAAAACCAAAAAAAAAACAACAAAAAAAACTTTTTTAAAGAATTACAAAATAAAAGTCTTAATGTTTTATTATTTGATAGGCATAAAATTCCTCTGTCAAACGGTCGTAAAATTTCACACAGCAGACTGGCACCAGTCTGTGAACCGCTAGTGGAGTATGGCTCCAGGTGCCATCAAGTGACCCAGTGCCGTCCGCTTCTGTGCCTGGGATGGACAGCTAGCATTCAGTAGAGACAACATATGATAATCAGAGGGGACTGTGCCTAATAGATGGGCATGTTCCAATTTTGGACCTAGCTGGTCATTTTTCAGTTTGGTGTAGAAAGTCCCACAAACTTGAGGTACAAAAATATACATTGTAGCTCCTGCTCCACTATTTAAAAAACATGGGATCCTGGCAAGTTACTTATGCGTGGTAGACCTCATTTCCCTTATTTGTAAAAATGGCAGTAAATTAGTGGTCTGTCTCGTATGGCTGTGAAGATGAATGGGGTAATGTGTATGTATGTGTTTTACAAGCTGTGAAGCCTTCTACATGTATATAAATTAGACAGTATTACTATTCTTAGATTCTCCCCCAATAACGTATTTTAGGGTACTCTGTACAGAAGATAGAAAATGGGGGAAAACATCTGACCTGTGTTCTAAAGAAGTTGATTTTACTGTTACTAACAGTGTCTGGGACAGACTGGGAACTGATGCATGTGTAAATTGCAGCTATCGAAACGATCTCTTTTTTACAGTAATGACAGGCTCCTCTGCACATCTTGTTTATGTGTATAGGGCTCTTAACTAATAGCGTAAAAAAAAATAATGATCATTGCCTTCCATTCTCTAATCATGGCCTCCATTCTGTCGTTATTCTCAGGAGTATGTGAGGCAGGACTGGTCCTCAAGTAACTCCCATGTCACTGTCTCGTACCACCTGTGAGCGTTGTGGCATCATAACAGGATTACCTCTAGAAATGAAATAAGGAAGGAAGGCAGCAGCTTTGGGCCTTACAACACAAATCCCAGCTCCATAACAGCTCAGTGAGACTGGCCAGCAACATATTTTTTAGGCATAGACAGAATAATAATATTAGAATACTGCAGGTGTATTCCTTTGCTCCCATGAGGATTAAAATATTCCCTTTTATGGTCCTTTCCTACCTTCTCCCTTTGAAAGAATCACTTTCAAATAGATTTATTGTATAATGGTCTCATTCCACTTGGAAATGAAAAGGCAGGAACAATATTGTGTTCTCCTGCCCCCCCCCCTTTTTTTTGCCCTTGATAGAAAACAAATTATTCCTTTAAATATATTTTCCAGCTCACTCTTCCACTGCACATATTTTTCATTTTTACAGTAAAACTATGAAAAGAAACAAAACAAACCCTTGGAGGAGGCAGGGTCTCCTGTGACTAACACGCCATGGTCGCTTTGTATATTTATTACGGCCTCAGTAGTGTACTGCATTAATAATATCTTCTGTATTATCTGAACATTGCCTTACAGAATTATTATAAAAACTGAGTATTTTTAGGGTGTGGGGAGACCAAGAAATATCTTTTATTGAATGAGAAAACACACTCCTTTGACCCAGTGGCCGCAATTTGTGGGTGATCTACAAAAACAGGTGTAATAAATAGTCTTATTCCTGTGCAAAGACCAATGAAATGTCCCCTATTGGTCAGGTCCATTGAATTCCAGCTGCTGACAATGACTTCAATTAAGAACACACCTACTAGGAATGTCCCTCTAAATTACAACCTGAGAGCTAATGGATTCAATAATAGGATTAACTGTGAACAGAACGCATAAAAATAGCAAAATAGGAAAAATATTAAGAATGGTGAACCATGGCATAGTATGGTAAGTTTTGGTGTTCATTGTGGAGTGAGTAGGGAGAACAAAGAATTCAGATGGTCTCTAGGTTTTCTCAGTTTTTCTAAACTTGATACAACTTGAATCAGAGCTTCTCTTCCTGTCCTAATTCACATTCTTCTATTTTACTCAGGATTTCCCCTTGTTCAAGTGAATTAGGGGGCAACCATAACTAGAGGTCGAATTTTAACTCTGGCCTTCTGTGCCCAGTTCAACAAGGGCTTTTAGCCCTGTTGCCTAAAATATCTTCACCTGGATTCTGGAACGCTGTGTTTTTAATATTAACAATAATGACATACCTTTACCAAGTACTTTCTATAGGTCTTCCCAACAATATATCGTATTAATGTGTGATGTCCACTGCCTCTGTGAGGTCAGGACTGGGCTCAGTAAGAAGCCAAGCATATGTAAGGTTCTAGCCACTTTCTTAAGTCGGCTACTACTACAGTCTACCATCCATGGGATTGAATCCTGATTCAATGAGCAAGTGAGAACCAATAACAGGCTTTTGCAGTGTGGTATCAACACATCAAGGGGGTAAGAAAAGTCACCTGTTTTCTGGTCCAAAGTCTTCCTGGGTCAATAGGTCCTATGTGGATTCAGGCAGATAGGAACATTCGGTTAAAGCTAGTGAGGGTGGATAGGAACTTGGTTGGTATTATCTGCAAATAATGTCTCTAATCAGGCCCCCTTTTTCAAGTTCAATCCCTGTGAATACATCCTCTCCATTTTTGTGGGATTCTTAAGATTCCAGTCATTCGTTGACTTCTTAGTTCCAAGTTCCTCTATGTTATTGACACTGCTCTTTTGATTCTTGCTGTAGTCTTATTTGCATTTGTCCATTCTCAGGTTAGTTCTCTCCCTGGTTTTCCTATCACGTGTTCTAATTTCCTTGTTTTTATTCTTTTTTATACCCTGTGACTACCTTGTTGACTTTTTTCGTCTGTGTTACATTAACAAGTCCAGCTAGTCCTTCTGTTAGCACTTTATGTTGACATCTCTCTGTTGTCTCACCTACAACTGGATAAAAATATCAATAGCTTCTGCCAGCATCCGTTCCAGAAAGACTTCAGGTTCTGCCTGGGGACATTATCATGTAATAGTGATAAAACATTCTTGCGAATCATTTTGTTGAGGCAGTGTAAATAAAGTGTATAAAACTCTGCAGGAAAAAGGCAGTGTGAAGTAACTGGGGCATTGTCTTATTGAGTGGAAAAATAAAATAATTAGGAAGAAAGTTTTGGATTAGGTATAGAAATGAGTTAGTATAATACTGTCGATGCATAAACATTTATAACATTGTGAAAGGTCTTAGAACAGCAAAATATGATGAATTGCTGGCAAGACCACGTCACTAAAGACATCAGAGTTGGAGCTGAGCCCCCCCATGAGCCTGTGTGATAGAATTTCTTCTCTTTATGTTTCAGTTTGAGTCAATAATAGTATGAGGAAGAGGAGGCAAGCTAGAAAACTCTTCTGATTATAAGAAAGCCCTGATAGTATAGCAATCAGCTCCTGTTGCACTTCCCAGGGTCCAAATTAATCATGCCCACTCTCCCGTCATTAAAATTCATTCTTGACTCATCTCTAAAGATCCTGGATAGAAAATTATAGGAAAAATAATAAGCCCAACTTCACTCTTTGTAAAAACAAACACTTGTATTTAAATGTCCAGTGAAAACATATTTTTCCAATAATTTGCCCTTCCAAAATTCCTGTAGTATCTTCTATTCCTCAGATACCTGTGGGTTATTTTAGTTAAATTCTTGAACATATATCTTTGTAGTATTATATAACAAATGGAAAAACAAAATTAAGTATCTTTGATCTCCTCAGCACCTGATTTGACTATTGCATACACTGTCAAACCCATTAATACATTTTTATGTAATTAAAATTCTTGAGAATGTAAGCATTTTAGGACTTTTTATTTATAATTATATTTTAAATATTTCCTATACTGTTATATGCTGTTGCAACTCTTTGTAATGTAATTTTCAATGACTAATATATCAACCATATATACATGGTTGTCTGCTGATATGTACCATTGCCTTATTTTTCAAATTTTCACTGTTATGTATAACATTACAATAAATTTCTTCATATCAATTATTTTCTTAAGATTAGTTTCCAACATTACCTGTCCTTTGTATAATTAGAAGGGTATAAAAATTATAATGGCTTTTCGTTATTGTTGTTATTCTAGGTTATTGTCTTAAAGATTCCATCCGTTTATTCATTGACTTTTTCAACTCACCCAACATTTACAAAGGGTAATGTGTCTACCAAAAAAAAGTTAGTGTTCATTTTGAGTTAATTTTGGTATATGGTGACAGATAGCAGTCTAGTTATTCTTTTGCCCTTGGCTTTCTAATTTTCCCAGCACCGTTTATTGAAGAGACTTTATTATCTCCATTGTATGTTTTTGGCTCCTTTGTTGAAAATTATCTGCCCAGGTGAAAACAATATAATATCCAGATGATGTACTACAGAGCTGTACACTGGAAACCTATACAAGTTTACTAACAAATGTCACCCCAATAAATTTAATTTTAAAAAGTCAATATAATAGGTGCAAGAGAGCCAAATAAATAATAATAATAATAACACACTGTGGTAAGACAACACTACAATAACAGAAGTATCGACCAAGGATTGTAGTTGTGTGCCTAACTCTGCTGGGGATAATCAGAGAGATTTCCAAGGATATGGCATCTGTAGTAGCTCCTAAGGATGAGAAGGGGCATTTATAGGTAAAAAGTTGAAAGAAACATATACCTGAGGAATGAATCACTTTTGTAATGTTTTCATTTTGGTGGATGGACATAAAACCTGTCTCCTTTCATGACACGTTTTGTCTTGCACCTACTACATTTTTTTCATGTGTCACCCTTTATAAATATTTGGTGAATGGAATAACCAATGAACAAATGGATGAGTTTCTAAGGACAGTAACTTAGTATAACATCATCATCATCTGCAATGACCAAGAGCTGTTCCATTACACATTTGACCATCACAAATTGTCCTTAGTTGACCTTACCAGCTTTATCTTCTAGACTTCTCTCCCTTGACCTCATGTTCAAACTCTTCACTGTTTCAGGACTATAGGTTTGCACCTTGTGAGAGCATGAGACGGATTAGCATACATTAATAAAAAACAACCAAATCTCCCCCTGTCTTTCTTTCTCTGACTATCTCGTGCAAAAAGAGATAATGTTGAAAGAAAAAAAACAAGTGCATTTGCAGATTCACAGTCTAATACCATTTATGTAAATTAACTACTGTTTGGAGATTACTTTTTATCACAAGGGAAGAGTAAGAAAGACTAACCTGAAGGGAAATACAGCAAAAGAATGACAGCATGACCTTCATTGTCACGCTATGCTAATAAACCTGCCTAAGGATCTACGGACCCTAGAGACAAGTGCCTGTGTTTGATTTACCATTCATTAGCAGCAGACATTTTACAATTCGTTAAAGTCAGATGTTAATTTGTAGGAAACTAATTAGATGCAAATGATTTTGTCCAGAAAAGAAGATAAATCTAAAGGTTATACATTTTCCCCCCCATAAGGTGAACCAGTTTTGAATTTAGTTTACTAATCTTATCTAGCAAAGAAATAACTGTATGGAAAATAACTTGAAAACAGCTGTTTAATTTTGTATCATAGAACATTTAAAAAATAATTTACTTCAGAACTTTCTCATTTGTTTGTTTTAATTTAACATTCTTTTGCACTAATTCTGCTCTTCTTCAAGAAAACCATCTAAGTTTATTGGTCAGAAGCTCAGGTGACAACTTGGACTTGTGATTGGTGACAGAAGTGGAAGGGGGGAGGGCAGAGTCTTGTGGGACTGAGCCCTTAACCCGTGGATTCTGATATTATCTCTGGGTAGATATCGTTTTTGATATTAAGTGGTGTTATACCTCTGGGATTAATGTTTCATTAGGCTATGTCGTAGGATCCATTTTTAGTTTTTTTCCCGTTTGGATAACAAGCAGATCGATTTATTATTGAGGCCCTCCTTTCTCTTTTAGTTTGCCATGCTTCTCTGAAATACATCTCATCTCTACTTATGTGTAGTCTGATATTGGATTTACTCTTACATCAGTCAGTTTTCCTATCCAGGTCACAATACCCAGTCTCTTACTTTTTATTGTTACAGGATAACAATAAAGTCTTTATATTTATTAGGGCAGTTCTTCCTCTCGCTACTCTTTTTCAGCTTAGCTTGGCTATTGAGGTTCTTTGTGTACTCCTAAACATTTTATAATCACCAGTCAATTTTCACAAGATGTCTTGAGATTTTAATTGGAGTTGTATTTAATACAACACATAATGGTATTTATGTGTGCCATGGGAACTAGTCCGTTGTGTCATATTTGAGTTCACTTCATGGATGAGGATGAAATTATAGCTTTTAAATAGAATCTGATTTCATTTTTCCATCTCCAGATAGCTTCATACATAGACAATTTCTCCTTTCTCACCTGGTTGTCAACCTTAGAGCATGTCATAATGTACTTTCTTGCTGTATTCATATATATATATATATATATATATATATACTGTATTCATATATATACATAGTGTATATATATGTATAATATATATATATGTATATATAGTGTGTGTGTATATATATATATATATATATATATATATACATATATATATATATATATAAATTTGTAAAAAAGTTAAGTTCTGCTCTGTAGATAATTTTGGGAGGAACTACCATCATTACAATATCAAGTTTTCTTAGGCATTAACATACACTATTTCTCCTTCCATTTGAGTATTTTAAAGGTTCTTCAGTAAAATTGTATAATTTTAGCTTGCACATGCTGAGCATTATTTGTTGGACTTATTCCTAGATAGCTTATAGTTTTTATTATTATAAATGGTGGCATCTTTTTTATTTAAGTTATGCTTTTTAATGGCTGCTGGTGACTTAATATGAATTGATATTTGTGTGTATTGATCTCACAGCTCCCAGCAACCTTGCTCTAATTCTATTGATTGTCTCTAGGTAGTTTTAAATTTCCTGTGAAAACAATAACGTATGCAATGATAACACTTTCATTTATTCTTTTTCAATTTTTATGCACTTAATTTATTTTACTTATCTTATTCCAGTCTTGAACTACTAATACAGTGTTACATAAAAGTAGTAAAAGTGGAAATTCTTGTCTTGTTTTTAAATCTAAAGGCAGTAATTCCAATGTTTAGCCATTTATAATTGTGACTATTGTAGGGAGTTTTGTTGTTATCGTGTATCAAGTTAAGATAGTTTCCTTCTATTTTTAGCTTATTAAACAGGTCTTGAATTTTATCAAAAATATTTTTGTATCTATTGAGATGAGCATAAGGCTTTTTCTATGATCCATTAATGCAGTGAATGACATTTATACATTTATACATTTTCTCGTATTAAAACATTGTTGCATTCCTGGGATAGGTCTAACTTTATTATGGTGGATTTTTTATACTGAGTTCCTGTTATTAATATTTTGTTTAGGATTCTTGCAATCATGAGGAAATGGGCTCTAATACTTATTATATTTAATTTGTTTGATCTAGTTTTGGGTTGTATCACTCAGGGTGTATTATGCTGTGCCACAGTAAAAACACTCCCAAATTTAAGTGGCTAAGACATAATAGTTTTATTTATCGCTCATGCTATATGCTCATCTCCCATCATTCATGCGGGGAGTCAGGATGACAGTGCTTTCACCATCTGGAACATATCCAGTCACCAGAGAGAGAGGGACATCATGTACCGTGTACTGAATATTAAAGACTTTTCTAGAAGTCACCCAAATCATAGCTACTCATATTTCCTTAGCCAAAACCAGGTCAAACGCCCAGGGCCCTTATCAAAGGACTGGAAAATTTCAATCCTCTGCAATTGGGAAGAGGACTAGCTGACAGATTGGCAAGTAGTTCTAATGATTACCACAGTCCATGTTTCTAGTAAGAAAACATTTTGGTCTGTCTCCTATCCAAGGGAATGAACACAATGTCCTTTTTAGTCATGACATCAATTCCACAACCCAGGATATCTAAGAAATATGGTGGTTTTGTGTAGTATCTTGATAACAGGTATGGGTGTGGCTCTTCTTCATTTGAAGGCCAAGGAACTTCTCCAAAATCTAATATGCAATAATGAAACCAGGAGAAATAACTGGTAAACATTTCAGTAGAAGAAGAATTGGAGTCACACTGCATCCACTGGCCCCAGATAGCAGAGATTTGTCTGTAACAATTCTGAAAAGCTTCTCAAAAGACATTTGAAGGATTCCCCTCAAAAGTTGGTGGGGAATGATTGTTGAATAGGCACTGGTTCTCCTCCTTGGGAGTAGCTAACTCATCCTCTTTTCTTCCTGGATCCACACTCTGATTTTTTTTTCCATGAGCCTCCTTGGTTCCTGTATCTGAATTGGACATCAGCAAGATGTTCCACTCTGAGCTCCCTTCTTGCCTATAGCTGATGGGGAGTCCCAGGAGTTTTTTAAGTATCAAACAGTCTTGGTCTATTTGAGTCTAAGCTGTTGGATGGAGATAGCACAGTTTTCTAAAGCATTTTTTGGCTTCTGTGTTTTATTGCCATCAGCTCTCTGAGCAATGATGGCACCATTGTTTCTTTTGAGTCCCAAATCTCACTCGGGATATTTCTTTGCTGTCTCTTCCCCTTGCCTCTCTCTCTTTTTCTGCTTTCCTATGGGGAATAGAGTCTGTATGAATGCATACTATTGCTGGCTATAGTTACTGTAGTTGTCCCCTTTCCCAAGTATTTAACCAATGCATAATAAAGACACTCACTCTTGTAGTTTATAATGAAAATTGTCCTCACTATGTAGCACATAATCCATTAAGCCAAGGATTATGGTTACCGTTTTAAGGTTGTAATGTAGCCTTCCCTCTATGAAGGGACCAGTATCTGTATCAGTCAGTATAAGCCTGCTATTCCTTGTGTGATGTTATGATTTATAGTAAGAAATATGTACTTGGTCTTCATGCATCGTTCTTAGCACAGAGCTCCGAAAACCCTTGGAATTTCCTGTGAGGACAGAGATAAAGGTGTCTCTTGTTATCTCAATGAGGTGACCTTGAATCAGCACCTAAGGATGGGGGCTGGTTGCCAGAATCACGTGATCAGACAGTTGGAGAATGAAAGTCCTGCCCCCTGCCTTCTCCAACTCCCCCAAAAAAGGGGTGGGGGAGATGAGCTGGAGATTGAGTTCAGTCACCAATGGAGAATCATTTAATATATTTTGCCTATGTAATGAAGCCTCCAGAAAAACCCAAGAGGAGAGGTTTGGAGAGATTTCAGGTTGGTTAACACGTGGAGGTGCTGGGAGGGTGACACTCCTGGAGACGAAACGAAGCTCCGTGCCCTTCCGCATGCCTTGCCCTGTGCATCTCTTCCATCTGGCTCTTCCTGAGCTGTATCTTTTTATATGTGTCCCAGGGTACGTGTGCCAGAACCCATAGATGCCTTGTGTGTATTAGCAAAGGCCTGGAGACAAGAAATGCCAATTGAGGGAAAAATGATAAATCTTGTATAATCAGCCACTGGAATATTATGGATTGGATTGGAAAAGCATCAACCTCAATTACGTACAGCAACACAGATGAGTTTTATTTATATAATGCCGAATAAAAAGCAAGCCTTTGAAAAACATAAAATATATTTTACATAAAGTTCCAAAACTAGCAATAAAACTATATGTTTATGGTTGAAAGGTAATAAACTCAAAATTTGGTTGAAGGGCATGTAAGAAGATATGTTATGAAAGGAGCACATAGGTAGATATGTTATTGATAATACAAATAACAGCAATAAACTCAGAGGTCTATGCATGGACTATTAATGACAGAACAAAGAGTTACATTGATCTTATTCTTTATGTGTGTGTGCATTTATGTTAAAAATGTAATTGTATGTGTATTTAAATACTCAATTCCTACAAAGCTTAAACTAGTAGGATCCTTCCCACCTCTCCTCACGCACTTGTCCACTGTCCAGCTCCCCAGAAGCAACACCCAATTCTCTTTTGGAGAAGTTTTACCCAATATCTATCTTCTTTCCTGCTTTCAAAAGGGCATGAAATCTCCTCTGTTGCGTATGTCCCTTCCCATTCTCTTTGTCCTTGAGAGTTACGTCCTTATAGGACTCTTTGGAGAAGTCCCTCTGCTATCCTTTCATTGGGCTTTTTCAGAAGAAGGTAAAGGAATCCTCTCTCTGTGATCTGTGATTTTTAATCATATAAACCTCAAATATTCAGGCAACCCCAGTCCCTGCCTTGAGGGAGCTTGGGGTGTCTCCTCCATGGATCTTTCCCTCTCTGTGTGTGTGTGATTAAAATATAAATAGTACCATACATGATAAAATAATTTTGCATCTCTAGCTTTTTTTTCTATAAAAAAAAGGAAGCTGATGTCTTATCTGAAGCATTTTGGAAATTTTGAGACTAGATTTACAATTCTATCAGCTTTGAGGGTTGCACTAAAATAAGTACGTACAAACATACTAAGTAAATAACAGGGAAATAAAAGGCTGCACCAGAAAAAGATAAAAGACATAATAAACCATCTGGCTCGACTATGAAGACTTTTAGCGTGGTTGTGATGTTGATCGTGGCTGTTTATGAATATTGTAATTATAACTATATTTGATGGGATACAACCATATTTTTCCATGTAACTATATTTCATGTAGCTTTTTTTTTTTTTTTTTCAATCTAACCACATGTTTTAATTCTGGTTAGTGTGAATATAGATAGGGTGGTTTATATAAAGGAGATAAACTTCATTTTCCATTATAGGAGGTGAATGGAAAATCACACGTATCCTTTTGAGTTATTTGAACATGAGGTAGATACTGGACAGTCCTACATGCTCTCAAGAAGCAGAATATCTGAGTGTGTGGGGAAAGCATTAGCAAACTTAAACTCCTTTTAGGGCTTCATATATTTATAAGTTTATTATATTAAAACCTTCAGTTCTGTTTTGCAACGGCTTGAGAGTCAATCTCTTTTAGAGATTTTACAGGTTAGCTGTCAGGAATTTCTCCTTTTCCAGGGTTTTGAAAAACTCTTATGGTCACCTAACATATGGCCCATAGTGCTGACACTTTTACTTCATACATACATCCACCCAATTTCAACAGCTATTTATTGATCAACTGGGAACAAGTAACAATGCAAAGTATCCATTTTGAAATATGGATACAAGATGGATATGAGATATGAATATGAAAGACAGAAATATGACCATAAGTGAACCCAAAATAAAATTAGACATAACCAATGTGTCATGGATACAAAGAAATGCACAGCGGATACACAGAAAATCATGTGAGAAGTACAATATAAACAGCCAAATGTTTTAAAATATAGTGATGTTACTTACTTTTTATGTGCAAGTGCATAAACTGTATAGATATATACAACTATATAAACGCTATACAACTATCTAACTTGGATAGATGTACAAAGACCCTAAGAGAAGTTTGAAAAACCATGAGACTTTATATATAATATAATATAATATAATATAATATAATATAATATAATGTAATATAATAAGTACAGAGAAAGAAAGAGAATTATTACTATTCACAACTATCCATATTTATGTATGTCCATCTCTATACATACATGCATTTGTATATACACACTCCTGGAAATAGATGCATATAATACATACAAATAAATGCATATTTTATATGCATTGATAGTCAAGTATAATGGAAAATATAGATTGATATCATCATAAATAGATAAACTCACAGTCAGATTGTCAGGATTTATTTTTAACTCCTACATACAATTGAATATACTATGTATAAATACCAAAAAGTTAACACACATGAACAAACATACATGTACACACACAAAACCACATGTACAAATATAAGTACAGAAATAGAAAATAGTTTTGTGCATTTAAAACTATTGAAATATGCATATTCATGGATTTGGAATGCAAACCAGCCATGAATAAATTAATGAATGGATAAAATGAGGAAATATTTGTACATAGAGCATCAGGGTAGAGGGGACTAAAATTAGAAAGATGTTCGAAAAAGTAACAGTGACTTATTAAAATGTTTAAGGTAACATCAGAAATTAGAAATGTTCTGTGGACAAAATAATCTTCATCTGTAGACATATTAATGTATTCCATTTTCTCTACTTCTGTTCAGTTTATAAACATGTGTGACCTCACCCCTTCCAACCTGGGAAGTTGTGAAATACCAATTGTCACTTCAAGAATGATATTTGCCATCAGAATGGTGGTGTCCAGCACTGGGATTTCCTTCCAAAGAATTAGCTTAACAGTGTAGAACTTAGAAAAACTGAAGTGTGAATTTTCAGTACCAGAAGGTCCATGTAGTACTGAAGGTTCAAGGTAGGAACAATAGATTTTTCCAGGGAACACATTTCATTGTTGTTATTTACAATGCAGTTCCACTGACTCTTAGGCACATATCACTCCTCTCTCCTTTTTCTCTCTTGGCAGAAAATATCTGCAATCATTTGAAATATGGGTACTTCCCAGCGTACATGATTTGGCTTACAAACGCATACACACTAATGACTTAGGGTCTTATGTCCACTGTCCTGTCCTCTAGTCTCACAATGACAAGTGTTTTTTCAATCTCTTCATCCATAATATGTGAGGAGGAATAGGTGTTAAAATGTGACTTTTAAATTCAGCAGTAAAAAATTCACAGGTGCTCTGAAATAGCTAGTCAACTTTCTTTCTGAAACATTTTCAGAGAGAGGACGGAAATGAACCTACCACTCATGTTATGAATCACAATGCATTCTCACTGAGAATAATATTACAACTGTAGTTTGACGTTGTTGAAATGCAAGTGATACGTGCATTTCAGATAAATCAGCCGTTTTCAATAGGGAAATGTCAATTCCTGGAGGTTATTTTGTGGGAGTAATTTTGGTTGTCACAATATTTTACGTGGTCCTGGTATTTAACAGGCCTAGGAATATTAGACTGTTAGATATTCAAATAGTTTTTAAAAATCTGCTCGGAGACAACAGAAATGGACTCCATGTGAATAGGGGAAATTTTACAAGATTTGTTCTCTATTTAGAAAAATAACAGTATTGACAGAAATATAATTTGTGATATTTGGTTCACTAACACCAACCCTTGTATCACTTTAAATCAGTGAATTCAGTGATTTTATTTATAACTGCAAATCTCTGACTACTTCACTCTGTCTTCCAGGGTAGTTCATCTTATTTATTTACATGGTGAGATATATAAAACTTTTCTTTGGATAGGCTCCCTTTACCCAAAGATGATATTAGCTTTTAAAAAAATTCGATTTATTAAAACCCATCAAATATATTTAAATACATGACTCAATAACAATTTTAAAAATCTAATTGAAGGATAGTAGGGAACCAACTCATTATCCTGAAAATTGTAAATAAAGCAAAACAAGGTATTTATCTTGCCTTCCTTGTATGAACGGCTCTATTTTGTAATCAAATAGTGGATTAGGATAAGCTTCTTAATTTTAATTAGCAAATAAAATTGATTATTAAATTATAGTATCACTATTTTGCAAGCCCAGTGAATTATTGGATCGAAGCATTGAAACTCAACAGCTGCTAATACCGTAAAACAGAACAATTACATATTATGTGCTTCCTAACGAGAAAAAAACAAGTACATGACACCTATAGTCTTGCCAAAGGAACTGAATATGAGAATGTGCAAGCCTCTGGATCTAACTGCCAATTTTCCAGAAATTTAGAGGACTGAGAAAATGTGGAAATGTACCATAATTTAACACAGTCTCAAAAAAAAAAACTCAGTAGAATTTTTGTAGAAATCAACAAGATTATTATATTTATATGTAAATTCAAAGAATAAATACAAACAATTCTTAAAAACAAAGTTGGAGAACATATACTACTGAGTGTCAGATTTACAGTAAAGCTAGAATAATCAAGATATATACATCAGTAAAATAGAATTGATATCTCAAGAGTAAATTCTCCCATATATTTTCAATTGATTTTATACAAAGATTGCAATGGAGAAAATTGTCTTTTCAGCAAATCATGCTTGAAGCACTGGATAGCCACGAAGCAAAAATGTAATAGGAACATTATGTGACATACACCATATAGAAAAAATACTCAAATAGATCATAGACATAAATGTAAAATCTAAAATTATCAAATGTGTAGAAGTAAACATAGAGAGGAAATCTTTGCTATCTTGACTCCAAGAGCACAAATCATTAAAAAGTTGATAAACTCAACTTCAACAAAATTAAAACTCTGAACTTCCAAAAGCATTGTTAAGAAATTGAATTGAAGTCACGACCGGGAGAAATACTCATAATAGTTGTATCTGATTTGTATCTAGAATAGATAAAGAAATTTTACAATTCAATAAATAGAATGCAGATTCCCAACGACAACAAAAATCTGGACAAAGATTTGCATAAATCCTTTACTAAAGAAGATATAAATAGCTAACACACAAAAGATGCTTAAAACCTTTAGAATTAGACAAATACAGATTACAACCAGAACAAAATATGATTACATACTCAATAGAAAGGCTCTAATTTGAAAGACTTATGCTGTCAAGTCTTTTTAAAAATTATTTTTATTAAATTTATTGGGGTGACATTGGTTAGTAAAATTATATAGGTTTCAAGTGTACAATTTTATAATATATCATCTACATATTGCATTGTTTGATGTCAAGTCTTGAAGGGGATATGGTGCTCCTGAAACTCAAAATTTTCTGGTGACATGCAAAATGTTACAGCCATTATGGAAAGCAGCTTGGCGGTTTCTTATAAAGTATATACTTACCATACAATCCATGAATCCTACTCCTAGATATTTGTACAAGTGAAATAAAAGTAAATATCCAAACAAGCCTTGTACACAATTATTCATAGCACCTTTAATATTAAGTGACCCAAACTGGTAGCAAACCAATTTTCCATGAAGAGGTAAATAATAAACAAATTGTAATATATTCATTCAATCTAATATTATTCAACAATGGATAATATTGGAACCAAGATAATGAAACAAATTACTAATACATAAATTACTTGGATGAGTCTCAAACGTTATGGTTGGTTAAAAAAGCTAGACACAAGAGTTAAAATTATTTTCACTTACATGAAATAATTTAAAAGACAAAACTCATTTACGGTGATGGAAAGCTGCTTCGTGATTTTCTTGGGATTTTGGTGGGGCGAGAGATGATTGTAGAGAAACAACAAGAAACGTTTTGGAGCACCAGTACGTTTGATTTGAAAACAATTTCACTTTAAAGTTAGGAAGGCAGGAAATAGTTCAGCATTTTTAAAATCTGGGAGTCACAAATAACTTGTGAATATGGACCTATTTTTTTAAAATAATAACAATTATTGATTGCTTAATATTTATCTGATACGGAACTGAAAGACTTGTATAACTTTATTTGACCTCATAATAGCATTTTGGGTTTGATACTATTATCCTCAATTTACATTTAAGGAAATGGTGGCTCATCAATATTAAGTTGCTTAGCCAAGTTCCAGTACCTAGTAATCATAAGTGCCAGTAGTCAGTTCTATATCTGTATGGTTTCAGGGAACCTAATTTTATTTAATTGCCATCTTCTTCATCTTCTGGGTCTTAACATTAAGCTTCTACATCTTATTTCCTTGCACAGGCCTTAAAGAAGCACAGTAGGTTATTATGTCCTTATTTTTTTCCTACACATCCATTCAATAAAAGATACTGTGCATGTCTTAAGAAATCATGGAAAGAAAAGGAGACTATGCAAAAAATAATAATTATAGACGGATGCTGAATACTTATTATTTTTATAGATTTCCATATTTTATACATTTGTAGCAATAGTGCTACATTACTTCTATAACTTGTTTTTAAAAAACAACATAAGGTGGAGGACTGGTTACACAGGCTTTCCTGCATTATTCTTCCTGTATCTATTCTAAGACCTACACTTCTTGGTTCTATAATAGAAGTTTGATTTGAAAAGCCCAAGCTAGGAGAATGGGCTAAAAATACTAGCGGGAGAGGTACCATACCACTTAAGCGTAGCTTAGCAAGTAGCTTAGCAATTACATTGTATCTGTGAATGGGGACAATCCAGTCCCAACCACTTCCCCTTGCTGACTTGCCTTCACACGACCAATCCATAGTCTACCATAGCTTTATAATCTGACTCAGAACTCACCTCTTTCCAAAAGATTTTTTTCAATTAACCTCTTCCTTCTGAATATTCCACAAAACCCAGGATTTAAGATGTAATCCTTAATTTTATTCTGTAACTTTTTTTTGCAAGCTTTTGTCCACTGATAACATTGTTTTATGTTCCCATGAAGGCTGTGCTGAGTTCTGCCACGAATATCTTATTCTATTAGGATTCCATAAGCAATTAACTCAACAATTGCAGAAATAGCACCTATCTGTCTGTCTGTCTATCTATATCTATATCCATAGCTATAGCTATCTATCATCTATCTGTCTAATCTATCTCTCTTGCATGGAAGAATTAAGTACAGTGTTTTGTCTTCTGTGTCCCTGTGACATGTGACATTAAACTGTATGGTTTGATAAATTCAGACTAGACCCAGAAAGTTAGATTCTTTCTGCCACATTGTTTAATTTTCTTGTCTTTCTTTGTCACCTCTTGATCTAGGACAGATGGTTGGGTGTTGCTTTCTTAAATCCCAATTCACAACAGACACTATTGCTCCCCTACACTGCCAAACCCTTCCATGTCTCCACGTCATTCTAAATATTTCATAACTTCCTCTTCGTACACACACTCCTACTCCTCGTTTCATTTTAGTAACCGCCAAAAAGTCTGCATGGTTCTCTTTGGGGCAATTTTTCTCCCATTTTCAATTTTCTTTCCTACTGTCTACCTACATATTATGAGACTCACCCACCCCCCCACCCGCAGAATATTGCTTCTGTGTAGAAGATCTTGCTATCTTGGGTAAAATGGTCAGAAAGTACAAACTGCAATCTGGTCCTTTCTAAGGGGAGATCTAATTACCCAGCTGGCACTGAAGAATACAAACATTTTTTACTCTGGACAGTGTTTATCTGTTTTTTGCAAGTACATCACTTTGGAAAGCTACTTGCTCAGCTAATCTGTAACTGTCATAGAAATGTAATTTCCCCCTCCTCCAGACCAATAACAGGCACCTGGTAAGACGGCCGTATGCACCCATGCATACAAGTCTAACGGTTTCCATGGCAATCTAGAAAACCCCGTATGCAAGTTTCCCAGCATCCTGCCACGTTGGCCTTTTCTCTGTGCTGTTGTGTCTCTCCATTGCTTTTGTGTACTTGCATGAGATTACAGTGTTTGCAACAACTCTGTAATAGAATGCTTTTCCATTCCTGCCCTTGTCAATGGCTTATTCTTCCCACATTGGAGGGCAGAGACTGGGTCTTATTCAGAAGTTTAGCCTCCTCAGTACTTAGTCCAGTGCCTTTGACTTAATCGGCACTCAAAGCATATTTGTTGAATTGCATTGGATTAAGGTCTTAGTTTTACTTTTGTGATAGCTGAAACATGCTCATGAAGAGCATCCTCGGCAGAATAATTGGAAAAGTAAAAAAAAGCCTGCTGACTGAATATAGGGTTTAACCCACCCGTTTATATGTTTTCCAAACTAAACATGAATTTTCAGCCCTCTTATAATATTGCTACATTACTTCTATAACTTGTTTTTAAAGCCTATAAAATTTAGAAAAGAAGGAAAGTCAATGAGTATTTTTTGAGCAACTACTAAATATCAAGTATTTAAATTTGCATTTTCCTTTGAATTCAGTGTTATTATCTGTAGGACCTGGGTATTAAAACTTTAGGAGGTACCGCATATGTAATTTGGGTTATAATTATTTACTTAACGTTGGAATCTCCTTAAATATCCATGCTAGCACAGAATTTGTGATCATGCATTTGTAAATGGTTGGGGTTAAGAATCTTTGATAAAAAAAAAAGTAGTAAGTATAAAGCTTAGGGCCTTATTGTATAAAAACACGAAACAGGCTGAAAAGATATTAACATTTAAAAAAAAATTACTGATGGCAGACAGTATAAAGTGAAAACCGGGACATTCGGGAGAAATTACCTTAAATTGGAGATATACTGACATATAAGTATAATAATTATTATGAAGTGTTCCTCTACAAGACACAAGAATGCACATAATATCGGCAAAGGGTGATCAGAATCAAAGCATGCTAAACCACTGTGTTTAGGACGGAAGACACGAAGTCACTACACTGATAATGAAAAAGAGAATACAATTTAAGAAGCTGCAACCCCACTGTGTTAGTGAAACCATGTTGGTTCCACCTGACCTAGTAAGTAGCAACAAGGCAGCTCCGCCCCTTCCTCGACAGTGTGGAATCAGAGGAGACCTCGTGTAGGGTAAATACTTACACCCCATTCAGGGGCAACAAGGCCCCCGCCCCTAAGAAGTATCAGCAGAGATCATATGGAAAGGCTGTGCTTTCCTCCCATCGATGATGATGATGATGTGTCAGCTTCCTTCTCCGCAGAAGGGGGATCAGAGGACCTAGAGGAGAGTGAAGACTTTTATCATTGCTCAGCAATAACAGGGACTCCCTGATGGTGGTAGTGGAGGTCAGTGGGGAAGAGTAATGAAGTATCACCTCCTAGGAAGATTGGCATCAATGGAAGCCTGAACTCCCACCACCCCCCAGCAGTAGCAAGAAGTGCCTCTACTTCAAATGTCAATAGAGGCTGAGGGGAAAAACTGGACTACCATGTCCACCTGGCAGTAATAAGGTGGTGCCTCCCTTCAACCACAGAAGCAGTATTAGAGGAAGCATGCTAAAACAGAAGATTTCAGTAAAATCCAGAGTAGTACCCCAAATGTCCAGCTATCAGTTGAAAAATCACTTGCTGTATCAAGAACCAGGGATATCTCAAGCTGAATGAGAAAAGACACTGAGACGACTGAGACAGGTGTTAGATTTATCTAACAAGGATTTTAAAGTAGCCATCATAAAAATGTTTTAACAAACAATTATAAACATGTTTGAAACAAATGAAAAAAACAAAACAAAAACAAAGTCTCAGCTAAGGAATGGAAGATATAAAGGAGAACTTAGTGGAAATTTTATAAATAAAAATGTCTAACTTTAAAAACTGACCATACCAAATGTTGACAAGGAAATAGAGAACCTGGAACTCTCACACAATGCTTAAGGGAATATAAAATGGTACAACCGCTTTGGAAAAGTGAAACAAAAACACATGCATACAAAGATTTGAATGTCAATGTTCCTAGCAGCTTCCTTTGGGCTAGCTAACACTGGAAACAATAGAAATGTTTGTAAACACATAAATGCATAAGCAAACTGTGTTATGTCCACACAGTGGAATACTACTCAGCAGTAAAAAGGAACTACTGATATATATTACTGATATATATAGATGAATGTTAATTATGTGGAGTGAAAGACGTTTGACAGAAATACATACGTACAGTTTCTGTTTATATAAAATCTAGAAAATGCAATTTAATACACCACGACAAAAAGCACTGATGACTGCCTGGGGTGGTGGTGGGACAGGGAGGTAAGCGAGGAAGGATTAACAAGTGGCAAAAAGAGAGGTTCTGGGCATTAGTTCTCCATGGATCATTTGTGCTGCAGGCTAAGGAAGGAGGCAGTGGCTGTTTGCCTGATGGACTGAGTACTGGGTGCCAGGCTGCCTCTTGCGGAAGTCCATGTGCCATTGGGAAGGCCTCAGTGGCTGCTCTGTATTGTTGTTGCTGAGGGGCTCTTCTTGGGTCATTCTTGGAGCAGGATCCAGAAGGAGGTTGACACGGGGGACTTCTGCGTGGCTGTCTCGACGCCTGTGTGACCTTGTGGAGGGATGTGGTGACTACACCAGATTGCTATGTCCTGTGAGGACTGCCAATCCTTAGGTGAAACATGGCTCTGGAATAAACGGCAGTTTTCCACTCCAAAAACTGCATCTGGTGTCATGAAGTATTTATCATTCACACCATCCTACCTTAAAGCTTCAAAGGTCCCAATTAAGTATATTATTTCAGTAGGTCTGCTCTCTAACTAACCTTCCTTTATGTACATTGAAACTATCTCCACTTACATATGATTACCAGCCCTGCAGGAATTTTTGATCAGGGAGATTAGCTAGCTGCCAGATCTTAAAAATCCATGTCTTGTACTAAGATCCACTGTTGGGGGTGGCTATACATCCCCAAAAACTTGATCAGTGTAAATACATGATACCTGAGCTTAGTGACTAAAAATTGATTGTTTCTGACATCGTGGGGGAGATTGATGAGTGCATCGATTTAGAGAAAATTAGGAAAAACCTTCCTACTTCAGAGGACCTTGTAAAGTTGGCCTTTGACGTTGACAAGATTGTTGAAAGCCTCAGCTTATTGAAGGACTTTTCACCACACGTTCATCTGGAAAAAAGGCCATTAGAGCAAAAGACCATGAATTTGACAGTGACAAGTATTACAGAAAGCGTCTGCACGGCGAGCTCATTGTCTTGCAACAGCAAATTCAGCAAGAGCATGAAGAGGAAGCATGCAGAGCTGGGGGCCAATATAGCATGAGCTATGCCCAGCAGAAGCCAAGGTGTCAGACAAAGAGAAAATCGACCAGCTTCAAGAAGAGCTTATGCATACTCAAAGTACCAGCGAATCTTGGAATGGTTAGAAAAGAACAAAGAATTGAGGAAATTCGTATTGCAGAAACATGACAAAAACATCCATCATAGAAAGCTTAAGAAATCTTTGATTGACATGTATTATGAAGGTCTTGACGTTCTGATTGTGATCTACTCGTAATATACAAGATCCTCTGTCAAGGGTGGTTGTGGTTGAACCAGGGCAGCTTGAACACAGGAGTTCCTGGCTGCAGTGGGCTGGGCAGGTCCCAAATTAGGCTGAGCATCAATTGGTGGCCGCCAGGGATGGGGGGCGGAGTCACTAGGTTGCCTAAGGAGGGGTGAAGTGGCCCAGGTTGGAAACAGAGCAGGTCAAAACTCTGGTGCTGATTAGTAGTCAGATTGCACCTAGGAATAGCCACTTCACTCCAGCCTGAAAAACTTTTTTTTTTTTTTTAAGTGGCATGAGGAAACTTTGAGAGGTGACAGATATATTCACTGTCTTGAATGTGGTGATGGTTTCATGGGTGTTTGCATACATCAAACCATTAAATTGTAAGCTTTAAATATGTGCAGTTTATTATATGTAAATTATAATGTATTATTATAATGTATATTATATGTAAATAATAAAGCTGTAAAGAATTGTTACTGATACGGCTATCAAAAGTCCTAATTTTTCAACTTCATTGACGAATTTTTGATGTCATCGATATTTATTCTCCCCTGCATATAGCCTTATTAAAAGATATCCAAAGGAATGTCTTTGGAATGATTCTATTGTTTAGAGACTTTTAACCAATCAAAGAAAGCTGACTTGTGTTTTTATCATTCTAGAGATTTCTTCCATTTCTATTCTAAGTCTCCATTTAAGTTTATGAAACTTTACCAAAATCAAAAGCTCAAAAAAGGAAGGTATGAAATAATCTTACAAGGTTGAAAAGCAGGCTTGCTCTAGAAATATGGTAGAATTATACTGACTCTTTTAAATAAATGTTGCATAATCGTGACTTATCCTTTTGTTTATATTTTTCTTTTTAAAGTAAAATTATATTTAATAAATACAGATAGTCGGTAAACAAAGAAAAGTCAAATAGGACTAAAGTGTGTGCAACAAATGTAAATCCTTCCCATCTTTGTGTCTCAGTTCTACCTGCTGTTATTATAGTTTCTTACTATCCCCCTTCCCCAAATAATCTGGGAGCATGTGTGTGAATACAAGTATTCATCTTTATACTAAATTATAGTATACTATACATAATGTTTGATATCTTGCATTTTTATTTAAAAATATATGTAAGCCCTCATCATAGCATGATAAGTAGATTATAAAATTCAATCAGATAAAATTCAGGATTACATTAATTGGGGGGGGGTTAATAAAAGGACTGGAGTGAGACTCTATAGATAGCCTTCAGGAAACAAGGGCCCAGTCTTTCCTGGTCTCCGTTAAGGTTTGCCCCTGTCCTGGTGGCAGTTTTCTGTTTCTATTTCAATATCTAAAGGAACATTCTGGCCCTTGTTGCTGGTATCCAGTAAAGTGGCAGGAGTTCCAGCAACCTATTTGGCTCATATTTTGCCAACTTGGTCCAGAGGGGTTTGGCCAACCAACCCTCAAAGCCATTGGTACCTCCCCTCGGCTTCCCAAATGGGAATTGCCTCCCATTCTATCCCAGGCCCTACTCAGTTCTCACATCTTCCTTCCCAAGATAGACTTTTAGTTCACAGCAGTTGGGCTGGCTAGAAGCCAATAGCTAATAGCCAATCAAGTTTTATCCAAATTAGGTTTTCCCAGGTCTGTTTATTTTTGTTGTTGTTACTCCTAATGTATCAATGTTATTATTTCATATCAGGAAATATAGATACACCTCGTTTTTCTTAGTGGCCACATAGTTCTCCACGGTATAGATGCAGCATGGGCAGTTAGCCAGATGAATTTGTTTTACTTTCCAGACAACATTTCTAGGCTGATCAATAATGCAGATGCTTTTTAATGGTGCCAACTTCTCCAGGGCAGGTCAGGTCTGCACTGTTGCGGGAAATTTATGGATGAGCTTCTCTAGTGTTTTAATTTAGAGCATCTATAGTCTGTACTTTGTCAATATTCACAATTATTTTATTCTATCTTCCTGTTTCTATCTTGACTCATTTTTTCTAGGCCTGCTGTATAGCTGCCATTGTCAGACACCTCTCTACCACCCTCTTGAATTGGATTTATTTTTTCCTGCATCCATTTTCTCTGCCTCTTCTGGTTTGGTAAATGCATCTTCTAGTATCTTCTAGGAAAGATTTATGGGAAGATAATTTTATAAATACTTAAATGCCTAAAAATATCTTTTCTCTATCCTCACAGTTGATTAACAGTTTGACTAGGTATAGGAATCTGGATTGAAAGTAGTTTTCTCCCAGGATGTTTAAAATGTAGGCCTAGTATTTGTTGTCAAGTGTGGTCAATAAGCATGTTTTTATTTTTATATTTTCATTATTTTTTAAATTCCATTTTATTGTTTCCAAGCTACACAAATTGTTTCTAAATATAAATCAAAGTCTGAGGTGTAATTGATTAGAAAGGAGTACATAAAACAACTAGGATTTGAACAAAATTCCATTTTTTAGCTTAAAAAATTCTGCAAGAGCTTCTATCTAAATTATCAAGTTGTATTTCGTTTCACTAGTTACATTTGACAGATAGTGAGAGCCACGCAGACATCCAGCTGTTAGAGTCTGGTTTCGCCTCTGCATCAGTCTTATTTCATGTAAATCTTTACCATCTTCATGAAGTAACAACGGCATGGGACTCCTTTCATGTTCTTGAAAATACCAAGTAGGCCTTCACAGTGCATTCAGTTTGCTTGAACCATATATATTTCAATATTGTTTATAGATTTTTTTTAAGCAGTTTGCCTGTTTTCATAATAGGCATGTCGTAAATTCCTTAAATGAACAAATGAACTTGCGGTATACATCAGTATAGAAGCTAGAAAACTGAATAAAGGAAAAGTAAGGTTGGAGTTTCAAAAGTGTGAAATAGGACGAGATAATACGATAGGGTCATTTTCCCATGTAAATAAAGATACAAGGTATTAATTACTTGATTACTTGCTATATAGAGATAATATAAAGATTTCCGGCCGATGGACTATTTCTTCTGTATTTACATATTCTTCCCAGAATCCTTTTAGCTTGTTGGAATTTCTTTTAAGAATTCCAGTATTCCAGCAATGATTTTCCAAGCCCACAGTTTCTGCTAACACACATTATAAATACTTTTAATGCCAAGCTCTAATCCTGAGCAAGATGACAATTTTACATCTCTAATTCTGAGTCACACGGAGGCATTTCACACGCCTGTGTGGCAGCAGTGGGTGTCCAAGCTGTTGAGCTTACTGGATCCTTCAGCATTTATCTTCTTATGGAAATTTTGAAAAGCATAAAAATGCTGAGGAAGCTAACCTTTAGGTCAGGCATGGTGATTTCTAACCCCAGATCTGACAATCATTCGTGGGAAAGATTACGGTATGAATTGCTAGAGGCTTTAAAAAGATTTAAAACTTGATGAGTACCTATTTTTTTTTTTTCTCCTGGTTTCATGATAAGAAAGACAAGAGGACACTTTTCTACGAGAAATTTCACAGCACCCCTAAAGTGCCAACACTTTAATTAGAACAATATTTTAAGTGTCAGTGGATAAGACTACTAAATAAAGCAGAAAGATAAGCTGGTAGAGGTGAGACAGTCCTTGGAGGCACTTTGCGTTCTAATGAGAATAAAGAAATGTATAATATACACCATGGAAGGGAAGAATAATTAAATATAATACATATCCCTAGATCTCAATATACTCAAACCTCATCTTAGTTGTTTCACTAATGGACTTCTGTTTTGTTTTCAATGACAGTGTTGACAATGTATTACATTTCTTTGCAGACAGTGAGCTGTTTAGCTTATTTCTTTTTTACATTGCTTTCTCCACTGTCTCTTAACGCTGAATTTAGATCTAGTCCATAGGCAGACAGAGATATCCCCTTTGCTTTACCTGGAATACCCTCTCCTCTTTCCCCACGGCTCCTTCGCCAGACTGTCTTGTGTGTTCTTTGGGACTCAGCTTAAATTTCCTCCACAAATTCTTTTTTTTTTTTTTTTTTTGGTGGTACTCAAAGTGTCCTCCCTCAAAATGCCATAACCATCAAGTTTCTTTGTGTTGAACCACTTGCTGAAATGTGCCTGTTTATTTCTGAGTTTCTACCAGGAAGCTGTAAGTCTCTATATTGATGTAGTTTAAAGGCCTGGACTCCAGAAACAAAATATACCTGTATAGTTGTTATCTTTGCAGATAACTAGCTGTGTGACCTTGGAAAAGTCAGTCACGCTCTCTGTGCATTAATTTTTCACCTGTTAAATGGAAACAATAACAGTGACTGTTTCATAAGCCTGCCCTGGTGATAAAATGGAGGTAGTACAAATAAAGAACTTCGTACAGTGTTTGGCTAAATAAACGCCCCAAATGTTTATTATTTTTATTATTACCATTGTTTTCCATGATGGCAGGAATTGTGTTTTACACCTAGTGCCTAGTTCACTAAAGACCTAAAAACATTTAATAAATAAGTAAGAAACACGTGTTTCTTCTCTTCCTATTCAATAACCAAGGAAAAAATAATTTCAAACTAAAAAAAAGAAACTAAAAGTGACAAACAAACAAAACCCTTCCCTCTGATGCTAGTAATCATGAGAATAAGATGAATAATATCTTTACAGAGAGGATACTCAAGTGAAATAGATATACCTTGCATTAATATCATTGCCATAAAGGCTATTCTCATAAAAATTTATAACAGGGATCCCTGGTGGCAGAGGTCTGTTTTTAGGTCATTACAATAAAATATCTGCATTTCATTTGAATTACTGGTGCTTTCTAAAATATCACAGATACCTATACTCGAATATAAAATTAGCATGTTAAAGTATTCAGTGTTTTAGATTTTCCATTTTCTGTTGCACGAATAAATTATCTGCCGATAATAGGCAAGAAATCCAGAAGTTCTGAGTCATTACCTTAGAGGTTGTTTGTAAATCAGTGATTGCTCTCTCAGCTTGGATTCTACTGTGAAAGAATCATACTTATTTGGGAGGAAAATTGTTTCCCAGCAAAAGAGAAACAAAGGGAAAATAAGGTTTCCTATAGCCTTCCTTATTGTCAGCGTTTTCGATTTCCTATTTCTCATTGCATTGTCTCAAGTTCACCACCTGTCTTTCAAAGCTTTAATGATAATGGAAATTATTATACTTTGCATTTCCATACTGGTGTGTAATTTACATAGTGGGTTTAGCAGTGATCAGTTCATTGTCTCTTGGCATTTTCAGTCTGCATACAGACAAACCCGCAGAGACCTGCAAACCTGGTATGTGCCATTGGCTCTGCCAGAATTGCTTTGGACGTTATCACACTGTGGCACAATCACACTGAAAATGTTGAGGACGGTATGTTGTTCGCTATAACAGAGAGTGTTCTATTTTGGAAGACCCGCAGAGGAAACATCTTACTATCATAATGTAGGAAATAATTGTGCTTCTCTTGAGCAATTTCCTCATAAGTTCCTTGAGCACTAAAGAACTGATCAGATGTCGATTGATGTGTTAACTGATAAAATCACTAATTCCAATTTTGTTGAAAAGCAACAGCAAGGACTTAGGGTCTCATTCTCGGTTGCCTTACATTTCTCTGTGCTTTTTTTTTTTTATAATCTATTTCAAATTTATGGTATCTTGCCATATTTCATGTGTTACTATAAACGGCTTTAAATCCTTTTTTAAAAAGGCAGGATGTACATTATTAAAGTGTTTTCATCTGTAATTCTCTATTTGATTCTCACATCAGTCCTGCAAACTAGGCATATTACTAACCCAATTTGAACAATCCACCCATGTATCTGAATATTTTCCCCCCAAACAGACATTTTCTGCAAAGTTTGAGGCTGGCAGAGAATGGTGGGATTCTGTGCTCAGCAGCCCTGGATCCTGCTTTGTATAATTCATACCAAATGTAGGCTTATGCAAGCAGGCAGCTCACTGTCTGTGCCAAGAGCGTGTCTCTCCACCACTGATTAATTCTTATGTCGAAAAGCCATGTGTTCATTGTGGATGATAAGCTTGTTGCACAAACACAAACTAACCACGCAGAGTAAGTTTGGCATTAGCTCTGCGCAAACCCCAGCGAGACGGATATTTGCCAAAAGGAAGGAGAAAATTCCTGCCAATTTAGGCATGAATGAAATGTTTTGCGACATCTGTAGACTTTTACATACTAAATAGAGAAAACATACATTGCTAAAGCTGGTTTGAAATGTATTCCACCAAACTTGTTGCACAGAGGAATCTCAGCTTCTAGGCTTGGGAAGTGGACTAGACCTGTCCTTAGAATCAGGTGCACATAAATACAAGGAAATATAAAATCACTGAAAAGTCAAAACATGTTATTGTGATAACTCAACTCCAAATATTTATGCACAAAGATAAATAATGATACTATTTTGCAGTGTACTAAAATGTGACTTTTGTGGATGTAATTATAGAAGCCTGAAAATTTCCATAACAGTTTTCTCCTCCTCCATAAAAAAGGAAAGAAGGAAGGAAGGAGGGAGGGAAAGAGGAAGGGGAAAAATCTGTGGAAGAGCCCAAACTACCAAGTGATAAGTGCCAACAGAATCACTGTGTTCTAGTTTCACATTTTAACTTTGGAAAAATTCTCTTTATTTTTCATAAAGATTTATTGTCACATTTCTGGAAGAGCGAGATGAAATGAGGCCATGTGTATATGGCCCAATTAGAAGCACAGAGTTGAGAGCTGGAAGAATGCCTTGGGATTGTTTACTGAATCATCTCAGCTCGAGCAGAAAGTCGAAGCGAGTTTGCCATCCCAAAATATGAGTTTGCCATCCCAAAATATGCTTTTGGGATATTGATTTTAAGTTGGTTATCAAGGAACAAAAGACTCGGGGAAAAACTTTGACCTTTCCGCTAACTGCCTATAAGGAATACAGATAGAGAATCTGCTCCAGGAATGGAGATCTCATCGCAGATAGTTCAATGTAGACACATGGATAGACAGGGAGGAGACCAGCAAAGCCCATTTGTTCCAAGTTCTCTCTGTGTCCCATTGTTAAGGATGGCCCAGCACACATTTGTCTACCAAACTTTTGCTTTTCCATCTCCATGTGAATTGCCTTCCTGCCCTTTGGAGTCCCAAACTAACGCCCCTTTCTCCTAAGCTGCAGAATAGCACATAAACCCCACTTGCCCTGTGCCTCCCCAGGTCTCACTTCTTAAGGTACCCCTGAGTGTATATTCTTACTACATTTTGGACATTTTGTCCTGTTGATCTGCCTCATGTTCATTTGATTAGTAGCCCAGCTAGAAGAACGTAGACAGTGGGGGGATAATTATTTTATGTGCTCCTCCCACAAAATCCCACGGCTGCGTCTCTGACATCTGCTCATTGAGCCCTTGCTGGAAAACTCCATGACAGACTCAGCATATCCCCACCACCACGGAGAAGGTTTGCTCTACCTGACATTATCCCTGACAACCTCTTTTTGTAGGTGTAGAGAAGTTTCTATGCCTGTCATTTTCAGATATTCTTGCTCTTAGGAGCATCAAAAGACAGGCATATTCTTTCTGCTATATGACATTCCTTCAAACACATGGAAGACATTTAACAATGGCCCTACTTTGATCCTAAGATAAACCCATATGTATTTTTGTTTTTTGTCATTTGTTCCACATGCAGTATGGTTTCCTGAACCTTCATAATCTGGTCACTCTTCTCTGAGGAGAACCAAGCTGTGCATGTTTCCCTAACGTGTAATTCTCCAGATTGGGATGGATTAGTTCTGGCTTCAGTGGGACCCTGACTTCCTGTGATTGTTTCATAATATTTCTACTGACTTAACCTAACAATTGCTTTGTTTTTTGTTTTTTAATAACTTCATCAACACTATCTGCTTTTGTGAGAATTAGAATTGCAAAAACGGTCTAAAATGTCTAAAAGTTCCCATGTAAATATTTTTGTAGTCCAATAGAGTTATTTTTTACCACGTACTTAATGAAAACATTGCATTCTAAATCTAAGGTAGTTTCTCAGAACTGCATGTAAACCAACCCCTCCACATGCTTAATTTCGAGCTACAGATAAATTACCCAAGTTTTGTAGATGTGTCGTATCTTGTATCATCTTTGTGTGTCCTAAATATGTCTGTGTAGCTGGGTAATCTGGAACTGGTATCTTATTCACACATCGTAGCAATGTCATCCCTAACTGGAATATGCATGTACCCAGGATATTGAGCAAGGATAATAATATGAAGTTTTCTTTTTCCTCATTATTGTTTTTTAAACTTTCTCTAAAAATGTCCCTCTTTCCTGTCCTTGACAACTCCACTGGCAGCTTCCATAGCTTTCCTGTCATTTTCAATTACCGTGTTTCCCGGAAAATAAGACCTAGCTGGACCATCAGCTCTAATGTGTCTTTTGGAGCAAAAATTAATATAAGACCTGGTCTTATTTTGATATAATATAAGACCAGGTCTTTAATATAATATAATGTAATGTAATGTAATGTAATGTAATGTAATATAATATAATACTGGGTCTTTATAATATAATATAATATAATATAATATAATATAATATAATATAATATAATATAATTAATATACATAATACCGGGTCTCATATGAATTTTTGCTCCAAAAGATGCATTAGATTTGATGTCCAGTGAGGTCTTATTTTCAGGGAAACACGGTGTGTACGTTCTGTTTAAAGCACCTTTCACACTCCTGCTTAAATACCACCACCCCTCTCTCCACCGCCACTAGTGCCAAGTCAGCGTTGGCCTGAGGGGTTGGAGCAGGCAGGATGCTCTGTATTACCCTTCAGTCCTTGGGACGGGACAGGACAGGAGTGGCAGAGTTGAAGGTTTGTCTGGTTTGGGACATCACTTACCTCCTGTGTCAGTGCCTAACTTCTCTGGTGCTGAGGGATGCGACAGGCAATCATGGAGGAAGGTGATGCCATTTACATGGTTTCCCATGATTATCCTCCCTCTGCTTACACAGTGTCTGCTCTGTGATGGTCCCGAGAGGCAGGTGTCTACATGCTCAATCCGCATGCAGCCCTGCACAATTCCCTCACGTCATGTGGGACACCGTTATCTGGCTTGACCTGTTTCACCATGACTTCCTCATGGATTCCAGTACTGGCAGAAGATCCCATACCCTCTTAGCTCTGGGCATGCCCTTACCTGGCAGGCTGTCTTCTTGGTTGTGTTTACAACATGGCAACTCACTGCCCACTGGAAGCATAGAAATGTCCTACTTCCTTCATGTGTCAAAGAGTGAACGAGCAGGCCATCCACTGCTGCTCCCTCTCTTTACACAGCAACCTCCCTCCAGTGATCTTCCAAGCCTTGTTGCTAAGGCAGTTCAGCAAATGCGTTGCCTGCTATAGGTCCACCTGGAGAATGAGAAGCTAGTATCGCCTGCCTGTAAACATCTCCAATCTCAATGAGTGATTACTTGAAGTATTTTTTGAGAAGGAGACAGACTCCCCTCCCCATGCCCGTTTCCCATTGGGAAATGCGCTGCATTTTTCACAAGGACCACGAGGTCTTGACTCTCACCTTTGCTTCTTTCTTTTTGTGTACTTATTTAATAAAGGAAGTTGATCGGAGGAATGGAGATTATTCTGATATTCTCTCTCTCTCTCTCTCTCTCTCTCTCTCTCTCTCTCTCTCTCTCTCTCTCTCTCTCTCTCTCTCTCTGTAGGTGTGTCTCCCTTAATCATGAGAGTTTCTCTTTGGGTTGGAAGATACATATCTGTTCATCATTAGTTCTTGTTGATTCCATGGATATCAAAAGAGGTAAATAGAAACCAATCAAATCTGCCTGGTTCTCTGTTTCAATTCAGATTGATCATAAGAATCTCTTATTTATTTCTTAAAGAAATATAAATTTACAATTATTCTGACTTTATGGTTTTGAGTGGGTCCCAGGAATGCATGAGGATTCTCGCTTGCACTCTCAACCTCATACTGGTTATGAGGAAATCTAAGAATGGCTGAAGTAAGCCATTTCTGTTCTCCATCTCATGCTTCTTGGTAGATAACAGAGCAGCTCTGCTCCCTTCAGTCTCCAGAGAATCCAGGCAAAGTCTTTCTCTGTGATAGAATTCTCTCAGTCTTTCAAACAGTACCGTTGGTGTTCCAACAAGTTGTACATGGTATTCTCTTATAATTATTTCATCTGTATTTCATGTTGCTTTCCATTCTCATACCCATGCTTGGATATTTTTGTTGTCTTTTTCTTGCTTTCTTTTTCTGTCTCTTCCTTTTTCAGATTTTCTGGATCTGAATAGTGACTGATTTAGAAAGAGACCTGTCTGGACTTGAAGGGTCTGGGGATCAGTTGTTTCTCCTCTTAGCTCTCATCCATCAGGCAGTCATAGGGATAAAGCCTAGAAACATCTAAGACTGTGTGTGGTTGAACACATCAGTTCCCTACACTATAAACTTGGGACACATGCTCAAAATTACAGACATATTTAGTCTTGCCTAGTCCAACGTTGTTCATATTGATTTTATTTTGATTAATTTTTAAGAACATATATGAGACATGAGCATCAAGTATCTTCTTAATAAAAAAAAAGTTAAGATTCAATTGTATTTTTGAAAAGTCATAGCCTACCTTTCTCTACAGTGAATTCCTTATTCCAGTCTTATCGATTTTCACTCAATATCTGATAGGCTGTGTCCCTCCTGTACTCTGCCTCTTTTCCCACAGACGGGAAATATGGGTGGAGGGCATATAAAAGATGGCTTGACTGCACATAATAAAATAAGTGACTTTGAATGGGTAACTTTATCATCCAAAAGATAAAGTTTAGACTTAGATTTATAAAGATATAGATATAGATATAGATATAGATATAGATATAGATATAGATATAGATATAGATATAGATAGATATAGATATAGATATGTGTGTAATTGAAATTAAAATATACATAGGCTTTGGAGGAGGGTATTTTTTGCAAAAATGATATTAAATATCATGATAAAATTTAAATGAATAAAATAATTTTAAAAAATGAACACTAAGAAGAATGAAGAGGGACATACTCTATCAAGCATTAACATATATTGCTGCAATAAATAAAATCATATGGTGTAAAAAGACAGGTTATTAAAGCAAATGTAGAGAAAAAAATCAATGTGCATTATGCTTGCTCCTTAGTGACATTTTCCATCTGGAAACATATCTTTCAAGTCAGGGAAATTTTCCTGAATTATTTTATTAATTTATCTCCTTCATTCTTTTCTACTCAGTTTGGAAGTGCTTTTAGTCAGTCATATGTTGAATCTTCTGGACTCTTCCCCTTCCTTATATATTTTCTCTATTTTTCTACTCAGACTTTCTTTTCCCCTCTGCTTTCTATGATTACCTCAACTTTGTTTTCCATACCTTCTATGGAATATCTGCTCCTATGCTTTTGTTTTTAAAGAGTTATTATCTGATTTTTTCAACATTCCTCAATGTTTATAAAAGCTTTCTTATTTTATAGTTGCAAAATCTTTTGTCACTCTAATGATGTTCATTATAGCTTCTTTCCTTCAGATTTCTCCTCTTAGATCTGATAAACCACCTTAATTCAGTGATGGAATTTAGCATCATTAATTATTCTCATTAGTGGGCCAATCTAAATTTATAGGTTCTTCTAACATGACCACAAAAATAACATCACCCATAGAGTAGACCTCGTTTTAGGAAATACAAGAAATAGGGAAATAATTTAAATGATATCATGATGAAACAGTCTGTCAAATCCAGAATATAGGATGTCCTATCTATAAGACAACTGACCTTGACTCCTCAAAACACTAAATGTCATGAAGAACACAAGACAAAGGGACTGTTCTATAGTAAAGAGTCTAAAATGGCACAAAAACAAAATGCAATTCATGAAATCTGATTGCATCACAGAATAAAAATGAAGCATTGATAGGAATCATTTGTGGGATAATATGGAAGGTAAATAATAAAGAATTGTTACTTATTATATTAGATGTGAAAATGACAATATATAGGGAAAGCCCTTATTTTTAGGAGATATGTTCTGGATTATTTAGGAGTAAAATTTCCTGATTCAGCGAGAGAGAGAGAGAGAGAGAGAGAGAGAGAGAGAGAGAGAGAGAGAGAGAGAGAGAGAGCACAAACGTGAAATATTCATTGCACTATTCATTCAGCTTTTCTGTAGGTTTGACATTTTTCAAGACAAAAGTTAAAGAAAGGTGTGTTTTACCTGCAGAATCTTTTCATCTAAGTTACCTTTTTTCTGTTTGTTTTCTGTCTTTCATTTAATAAGATTTCCTTAGATGGCAGGTAACCCTCGGTTGTTGGCTCACTCACGGTTAAGAGTAGAAGATTAAAATGCTGATGGTAAACTATGAATGCAGGCGGGGCTCGTTTACTCTGGTTTAACTGTTATATTATCTGTCTGGGCTGTTTTCTTTGTGGACAATCCTACTATAAATATTGTTATATATCTTCTCATGGGCTCGTTAGATTCCCTAGAAAATGTTTCTCAATCTCTTGTCTAGAATGTTTAAGCCTGGCTCCTGGTTAAAAACAAACAAAAAGGCAAAATAACAAAAGCCAGGAATCTCAACATTCATTATATAAACCTACACTTATTTCTCCATTTTCACTTTGGCATGTACTCCAACTATATCTGTTCCCCTAGCTCTCTAGGGCAGAGACCCTCCAATTATCCTCTTTGGAGCATAAATCTCAAGTAAGGAAACGGCAGCTGTCTGGTAAGAAGTGGGGAGTAGTTGAAGGAATATGACCAACTTTGATCAAACCTATTGCTTTAGCTCCACCTTCACTTCTGTTCAGAGGTGGCTGGCCTTGTTGGGTCCTTGCCCGTCTGGGATTCCCCATTGCCTACCTGGGAGTCCGCTTTCTTGTATTTGCAAAATCAGTTACCACTCATGCTTCTGCTTTCAGATTCCAAAAATTTGTTGCATTTGCCTCTTTTCCAGCTTTTTGTTCTTGTAGATTCTTGAGGGCTATTTTTTTTTTTTTTTTTTTCATCTCTTCACTCTCATTCTAGCGGGATTTTGTGAGTAAACCAGTATATATGTGGATGTATATTTGTGACCAACTTTCCCAAGAATACGTGTTGATAAAGAAAAGAATTGAAGATATGTTGCTGTGAAAAGCAATATATCTTTTAATTTTTAAAAGTGTATATTCAATAATCCCAGTTTTATAATGTTAGCTTATATATGCATAGAAAAAAGAATTGAAAGGACTGATATCAAAATTACATGGATTGCTTGGTTAAGACTTCAGGTGAATTTTTATTTTATTTCTCTTGCTTATACCTATTGTTAATTTTTATAGTGACAAATATTAATTTTTGTAGTGCAAACTACACATAAAAGCTGAATCATAAAAAAATAACAAATAAAAACCCACAGGTTTTGATAGGTTTCTTAGTAGGTGAACAGAATGCCAAAATTCAAAAACATTACTAAGTACATTAAATGGAGTTCATATAATTTCAAATAATGTTCCCAATTTTAATTATTAGTATGTTATTTTTAAATAACAACTCCCTTCCTTGGTAGAGGCTGTATGGTATGACCACAATAGAGAACCAAAAATCTTCCACAGCCCAGTTCTGAGAATGAATTCCCATCCCCCACCATGACAACAATCCAAGGGTCTAGTCTGACTTGGAAGGTTAACTTACTGTCCATTTCTTCATGGTCAATAAGCTTTTTGTCATATGCAAACTAGAGTTTCCGAACTATGGCTTCCAGGTGGATGAGATGAAAGCATTGTCAGCTTAAGTCCATCAGGCGTAGCTAAATCTGATTTTGAATGTATCTCCATCCATAATGAATTCAACAACACACTCTGAAGGAGGCAGGAAATCATGAGACCTTTGTTTAAAGCTTTCAGAGGGCTTGATGACATCCAGTTCTGCTCTCTGTCTGCCAACAAGAGGCCAATCCCAGGGGGTTGTGGAAGTCACGTTCATTTGCCGTCTCTGGAGCAGAGACAGGCAGATAGGACAAGCAATTTCAAGAACTGACTACTGTATTTCATTATTTCAAATCTGATAATGATATGACACTTGATGAAATGCAAATTTCCAGGAGGGAAGGGTGCTGGGAAATTGAGCTTTGAGGCAGCTGGGGACATAGATTATATAGATCTGTGTCAACAACTACCTTGCTTCTTACCCTATTGCCCTTCGAAGTTAAGGTAAGATGTCTCTCTGGGTCTCCATTTTCAGACGATCTGGTCTTGAATGAGGGAGGAAAACTCCGACTCACAGACTATTCAACTTAGCATTGATTTCCATTTTTCCTCTTGATACTCTGTACTTTCTGCTGAAGCGTCTTAACTAGCACCTGACTGCTTCTTGCCCAAAATTTTCTATGAGGTTGCTAAGTTTCCATTCTCCTACTGTAGTTCCCAATCCAGACTAATTTTTATTTCTATGCTCTGGAAGTCTGGTACACAGAAACCCATTCCATCTACCTGTTCCTCTCCTTAGTTGCCTGCTCTAAACGAAATCCTAGAGCTGTGTTGCTTACTGAACCACTGCTAAAAGTAACACTCTTGGCCAACGACCTTCTAATCCAGTCCATAGTCCTAGTTCTCTTTGTACTTTCTGTGTAAATCATCATGTATGACCTTAGAAGAAAGCAAGCAAGCATCTCTTTCCTTAATACAAATAATATGGAGCAATTCTTCTTGTATTGGATTTCTTTTTATTATGGGTTTTTGACTCACTCAGCACTTAAAGTGTGGTTTTTATAGACTATAGCTCATCTCTTTCAAATTTGGAGCAGGATGCAGGCCACAAGCTGAAACTGCTAGAGAGGCATTCCATGCGGATCCTTGAGACCTCAACTCAGTTAAATTTCCCGATGAGCTATTCCCCACAACTTGTTCTTATGGTATTTTTTCCATCCTTTTACTTTCAAGCTATACTGTCTTTGATTTTAAGTACATCTGTTACATACGGCATGTGTTTGGTTCCTGCTTTTTTCACTGAGTCGAACAATCTCTTTCTTGATTAGAATATGTAGGCCCTTTATACTTAATATTATTAGGAGTATTAATATATTTTTATTTAAGTCTGCAACTTTGCTATATGATTTGTCTATGTAGAAAATCCTAAATCTGTTTAGAAAGGTCACAAGATACAAGGTCAACATAAAAACAAGATGTTCAAATATACAGTAATAAGGGAAATAAAAATATAAATGACTACTTTTGGCAGCTTGATAAATTTGTGCGATTCTTTTCTGCAGGAAAAAAGCATACACACACACACACACAACAACAAAACACATTGAAGAACACTGAAAAATGGTCAAAGACAGGCAACAGTATGAGAAGTGTTTGTTAAAAAATTAACACACTACTGTGTATTAGGTAAATATGTGATCTCCTTGCCTTGGGGTGTTCTCTTCACCCACAGCTTGAGCTGGAGGTGGCAGACTCAGTTCATGACAGATGGCACTGGAGCTGTTGATGTAATGGGGTGGGGGATTTTGGAAGCCGAGGTAACAGATACTGCACATTTCTGGCTGACTGATAAATTACGTACTCATGTAGGAGATCCCACAGAGCCTGAAAAAAACCCGAAAATCTAAGGAATCTTACAAACTTTATATTTTTGAATCTATTCCTTATCCAGGCAGAAGAGATGGATACTGTAAATAGCATCTGAGCTATTAATATAAAGAAAGGGGAAAAAAAACACACCAAGATATTAGATAGATGTACACTGCACATGAGACAGATTTCACAGTTTGAATCAAGTTAATGGCTTATTATCACAATGACAGAAAAAATAACCCTCAAATAAACAAACTAATTACTGAAGGAAGTAATTAAATGTGTAGGTCTTTTTTGTTCCCTCCTTTGTTCCCTAAATAATTACTTAGAGTCAATACAATATAGTAGATACATTAACTTGCTTTCAACCAAACATTTCTGGTCGTGCAAAGAAACAGAGATTTGTGGCCCATACATCAGTTTTGGACACAGAGCATTCTTCATTACATAGGGAAACAACATCTTCTTGAATTACTTGAAGGAAGTAATTAAATGAGTGGGTCTTTTTAGTTCTCCTTTGTTCCCTAAAAAATTTCAGATTCCTCCAAGTATTTATTTTTCTTCTCTGTTTAGCTTAGTCTTTCTAGTCCAGGGTAATGGCGTCACTACAACTTTTCACATTTCTTGATCATCCAGTCACATTCACGAATGAAGCGATGCAACACTGACGATAGGTCTCCAGTAGAGATGCTTGTCTTTCTACTCTCCCCCACCATCCTCCAATCTGAATGTATTGGTGCAGAAGTCCCTAAGAGTCTGGACTTCAGGCTCGTGATGATACTAGTGCTATGGTCTGAATGTTTCTGTGCCCCCCCCCCAATTCATATATTGGACTCCTAATGCCCAATGTAATGGTGTTAGGAAGCGCAGCCTTCGGAGGTGATGAGATCTTGAGGCTAGAACCTTCCTAACAGGGACGAGTGCCTTATGAAAGAGACCTAAGAAAGTCCCCACACTGGCTCTAAAGCTGTGCTGGACTGTCAGGTGCGCCCCCATCAGCTCCTGCTTCACTCGAGCTAATGATTCAGCAGAATCATCTAGAGAAACCTGTTCAAAATACAGAATTCTGTACCTCTTGGGAAATGGCCCTAGGAGTCTGAAGGAAAACACTGATAGAGTTTGGTGTACCTAGATCTGATTTCAGAAGTCCCCTTCTGTTCAAACATTTCCAGTACTTGCAAACCCAACTTCTTCAATAATACGGTTCTAAGAGGTGTCTTTTAGTGATTTCTCCTAACTTGCATAGTTGTGGGTTCCACTGCCAATCTCTTTGTAGTGTCCCCTGGGAGGCCTGCCTATAAATGCCAGATTTCTAGGTTACCAAAGTGGATTGTTCTGTGCCTTTATGATATCATTATGGATTACTAAGTGATTCACTAAGGGAAAAAAAGATAATAGCTGTACTGAGGACTACTTAATTCTAGTTTCATTTCTAAAACCTCTTTTGCTGGTCTCTCTGCCAAAAGGAAGTTTAATCATTCCTCTTTTCTGTTTTATGCTGTTACAACTTATAAGCTTCATATTTTTTCACGTTCATACATATGAAATGCTTGATATGCCCCTTAGATCTGGGGCACTTCTGAATATGGAAACAGACTGTCTATTTCTTTAACGTCTTTCAGAGCACCGAGTAGAAAAACAACAGCAATCCTGATTAACTGACCTAGCACTGCAATTAACTCAGTATCATAAGTGGTTCCATTTAATAGAAATAAGATTGCGTACTGGAAACCACAGGACTAGGAGGGTTTAAGATCCAAGGATATAGTTTCAGTGGAACGTTCCTAAGAAAGTTTCCTGTCAATTATTTGGAACATCAAATTCAATTCCAAGAGCACTATGTATTTTAACTCAGTCAGGGAGGCTCCTGGAAAATCCTTGTGAAAAGGAACCAAACACCTCTGTTTTATTTTGATTATTTTGGATTCTTATTTATCAGAATTTTGTTAAAGCAATGTCCATTTTTTCAGTGTAACAGGAAGGAAACAAACAGAAAAAAAAATCCAAAAAATAACAGACTTGAAATGGATTGTTCTTTCTGGCAACAGCATAATGAGATTAGAAATTTTGTTCGTTTTTAATGAGGGCACTTTGATTCTGGACTAAAAGATTCTTCATGACACTAATTGTCTTCTCAGCATGAGAAGATGAATTACTTTCATAAGTGTGTGTGTGTGTGTGTGTGTGTGTGTGTGTGTGTGTGTGTGTATAAACTGTTCCTGATTGTCATGCCACAGTAAAGATTTTAAAACCACAGAAAAGTCCTGGAAGCAATTCCGGTAAATAATTAGAAAGTGCCCGTGTTTGCCCTTCAGTGCACAAATTTTTCCAGAGCACCTAGACATTGACTATATATCAAGTCGAATTAAAAATCTGGAACATACAGTGTTGTAAACCAATGTTACCCCAATACATTTAATTTTCTAAAAATCTGACATTTTAAAAAAGTCTTCCTTGTTTTCAGAGTTGTGTATTTCCAAGATTGAAGCTCTCTTTCTGTGAAAAATGACTGAGCATTTAAGTTCTATTCCATTCATCTTGTCTGCATTTTTCCATGTGCATTCCTCTCAAAGGCTCCACTTTGGTTACTTGCAGCCTTTCTAAAGTTTTCTAGGCAGACTTCTGCCCCTCCATCTCACAGTGACACAGATCTGTGCAAATGCTTTCAGCAGAGCATTTCACATCAGAATGTAGTACTTTGGCTTTCTCTGAACAACGAGAACAAAGATCACGGAATAACTGATAAGCTATCCATCACAGTTGCTATTTGTCACACGTCAAGAAAAATGGCATTTTATCTTATGACATCTAGCCTTCCTCAAAGTTTGTACATCAGATTCCTATTCATGTGCTATTTTCCACGTGGAGAGGGCAAGTGGGCACAGTGGCTAAAGAGCAAGGACTGATCAGACCGCCTCGGTGTGATTCTTACTTTTGAATTGCTATGAGCATTTGGTGAGGTTCCCCGAAAACACGGTTGCACTGAACCTGAATGCTTCTCCCTTGCTTTCTTTCCTTTTCTCAGAAGTACTTCTGTTATCATTATGGTGGGATTTGATGATCAGGGTTTCATACCAACTTCTGATATCGACTCCTATTCACTGTTGGAGTATAAGCTCCAAATACTGCTGAGACTAAACCTAACCCCTATCCAAATCTGCCAAGCCTCCTAGAAAAGCCTTCACTAGAAACAGCTGCTGTTTGTTGAACACTTTAAGCTTTTGAAACAAACAAAAAAGGGATAAACGATTGAGAAAAACCTAATCACTAAAATGTGGTGCTCCTAAGAGTTGATGTAAGAGGTAGGGTAAGTGACAGCTGTCAGCTGTAGAGGCTCCAGAAATTTAATGGTGTCCATCAAATCTGAGAACCACTACAAAGGACAAAGAAGGTCATCCACATAGACAATATTTTCCTTGGGCTGTACAATTGAGTATAATTTTCAAGGAAAGAGAGTAGACAGTATCCACTCTATCTGGCCAAAATCACCGCGGTCAAAATATCTTTTTAAAGAAAATATCTAGAAAAAGAAAGCCAAGGTCATAAAAATGTCCAGGTACCTAGACTCCGTTTAAGAAAAATAATTATGTCTCACAGTTACAATGCATCTTATTGTTACCTTCACGTATAGATTCTGAGAATGTTTATAGTTCTTCCAAAGGCGGCAGTTAGATATGAAGGCTGCGTAAAAAAAGAAACCAATTTTTAAAAATTCATCATAGTGACACTGCAGTAATCAAGCATGGTTACTGCTCAGATTTTGGCTTCTAAAGAACATATTCCAATAAAAGACACCAGGGTTCCTTGGAGAAATGGATGATTCTAGGAGTGCGGCATGGAAAATGCACGCTGAACCTAGGGAGTCTTGTCATTCCAGAAAGTAAGAAAATGCTCAAATGAAACCAACCCAACAAAAATGGGGCATATCAAACTGACACAGGAGCCAGCTTCCAAGTGTTTCCAATGGCCCAAGCTGAAATGATTTGAATAACAGAATGCATAATAAGAGTATTATATTTTATCCCAAAGAGTTATAAATAAATATGCATGAGTCTGTACCGATAAAAATAAACAATTGAAGAAGTAAACAAATGGTGGCGAAGGAACAAATCATCCTCACAGAATTCCAAATAATAATTTATCTCCTCTGAGTATGGACTGGACTTAGTGGTTCACTCTCAAAGAATAGAGTACGGAAAGGAAATTAAAAATAGGAATTTTATAGTGGAGAAACTTAACAGATAGCACCTTCACCAAGCAGTCAAGTTAACATGATCAGTGATGAAGCGTGTTGATATCACACTCCCTCTGATTTGATGCAATGAGAGGGCAACTCACCCCTGTGGTTTTCTCTCCTCAAATTCATAACCCTATTCTCATTATGAGGGAGCACCAGGCAAATTAAAATGGAGGCTATTCCACCAAACACTACGAGTAGGCTTCAAAAGTGTCAAAGCCATACAAAACAAGGAAAGACAGAGGAGACTAAGGAGACATGCTGAGTAAATGCAGAGTGTTACCCTGGATTGTATCCTGGAACGTAGAAGGGACACTAGTGGAAAAGTTGGAGAAACCCCAATGAAGTACTGTACATGGTTTAATCACTAGTACTGGAACAATGTTAAGATTTGAGTAGATGTATCTTGGTTAAGTAAGATGTCAACAGTAGGAAAAGCTGGGTGGAGGATATATGGGAATTCTCTGTATTGTCTTTGTAACTGTCAATCTAAAATTATTTCAAAATAAAAAGTAAAGAAAGAACTTAAGATGGTATCCTTATACAGATTACATTTTGGGTCCCAGTATTAGAATAAGTGCTTTCCCTGTAAAGTGGGAAAGGATGCACTCCATCCAGTCATTTTTATTCTTACTTTCCCCATGTGCTGGAAGACAAGTGTTCCAAAAAGACTGATGTTTATGGTCTTTAAAAGGTTTATAAGTGGAATTAGGTCTACAAGGGCTGAACCAATAACCGCCGCTAATGGTTCTCAGTTCTTATTGTGCATCAAGCACCGAGCGTGTTTAAAAAATCCAGAGGCTGGGGCCACATTCTCAGAGGCTCAGATGCCATTGTCCTGAGGGGAAGGCGAGGCATCAATGTTATTATTTTCAGATGGTCATAGGAGATTTTATTATGGGCTTGAGATTATTATGGGCTTGAGACTAATGTATTGCATCTACTGAGGCGTGTATGTAGGCACTGGGTTTCCAAAAAGATGAATTAAAAAAAGATAAATGATACCTTAAATCCCTAAAACAGCCATTGGTGGATTTCCAGCAAAAGCAAAGCCAAATACAATTGTTCTACTAATAGACTAATTATTCTCTATCACAATTGCAGAATAGATATGTGAAGTAGCCGGAATATCAAGATTGGATACACAGTTGTCTTCGTATAGTGGTGCTGATTTTTCTACTCTGAAGGGAATATAAATAAAAGGGGAGAGGTGAGTCAAAGCAGAGTGGAGAAGATGCATGAAAATAAGAATCTGTCCCTTATTTTGCTCAAGGCGCCCTTATTAGACTCAGACAATCAAAGCAACAGTCTTTATGGCTGGTATCCTTTCAGATTAGTATTCAAAGATTGTGTTGTTATTGGTAAGTGACTTTCATAGCCCGTTGGCTGCTATGCATACTAATTCAGAGTGATGGGAAAATGGGAACGTTTCGAAAAAATTTGCAGTTGAGTTCTTGCCATTTCCTGTTGACTTCATGGTGCTTCTGATGGAGGAAGGGAGGGAAAAAGAGATGGAGGAAGAAAGGAAGAGGGAGGGAGAGAGAGAGAGAGAGAGAGAGAGAGAGAGACAGAGAGAGAGACAGAGAGAGAGAACTTTGCTTTTCCTGTATTTTATAGTTCAGAATTTATTCATTTGGTTAACAGGATTTGAAAATTTGGTTTGTATCACTGACTTGATAATTTAATTTTAGAACTTGATGACAGGGTAGTTTTTAAAAAACACATGTTGATTTACTGTATTGCGTGCATTTTATAGCTATCCAACAAATATTTCTTGAGCACCTGCTATGTGCTAGGTCCTATTCTAAGTTTAGGGGGTTCAGCATGTGTTGAGTAGACAATTTGTTATCATGGGTTCTGATAACCAGTAGATATTTACATCTGTAAGCAAATCAAATAAAAGGAGAACATTCAATTCACACAGTGGTTATCAGTACTTTCAGAGATAGTGTCTGCATGTGTGTTTTTTTTTTTGCTATTGGATTTTTTGGTTTTAGTGATCTCTTTTTGTATGAGGTTTTCTTATAGAATGTTTATCAATTTACTCATTCATTAATCCATTCATTCCTTCATGGATAATTTGTGTTCATCAAATATTTATGGAGCTTCTGCCAGAGAAATGAAAGGTGAGAGCCTGGAGTATGCTCTATTTTTCTTTCTATCCCAGTTTTGTCACAAATGCCCTATATATTACAAGATGCTGAATAAATAAGAGATTGGTGAATGAAAAACGCGCTATGCAATAAACCTGACAAGCTCAAGGGCCACATGGCAGGTCTGACAAGACCAGTGACCAAAAGCAACCACATAGGATGGTCTGATGACAAATTCCTAACTAGGCAGGAAACAACCCAGATGTCCTTTACCAGGTGAGTGTTAAACTGAGGTATGTCCATATTATGGGATACGCATGAGCGATAAATGGAATGAACTATTGAAACACACAGATAACCATATAACCTTTGGGGATTGACTAAAAATATCTAATCCCCAAAGGTTATATGGTGTTGAATCTTGTCAAATGCTTTTTTTCCCTCCATTATATAGTCATGTGATTTTTCTCCTTCAGCTTATTACTATGGTGAACTACAATGAGGGATTTTCAAATGTTGAATCCACCTTACATCCTTGGAATGAAGCATAATTAATCACAGTGAGCAATTCTTTTTGTTTATTGATACATTTTATTAACTTATATTTTGCCAAGGATTTCTGCATCTGTATTCATGATGGATATTGATCTGCAGGCTTTTTTTTAAATGCTTTTTCTGGTTTTAGAAATAAGACTTCATGGGATGTGTTGGAAAGTGCTCCCATCGCTTCCTTTTTCTGGTAGAGCTCGAATATAATTGGTGTTAATTCTCATTTAAATATTTGTAGAACTTTCCTGTGAAACCATCTGGGCCTAGAGATTTATTTTTTCTTTTTGGATGTTTTAAAATTATGACTTCAATTTCCTTAATAATATGAAGATATTAAAATTATATCTTCCATATTGGGTGAGTTGTGGTTATTTGTATTTCAAGGAAGTGACTAATCTAACTTACCAAATTTATGTATGTACTCTTGTTTGTAGACTTCCCTAATTATCCTTTGGATGTCTGTAGGATCTCTACTGACATATCCTGTTTAATTCCTGATATAGATAATTTGTATCTTTTGGGTTTTTTTTCTGTCCATCTTGCTAAAGACGTGTCCATTTTATCAATGTTTTCAAGCAACCTGCTATTTGTTTGAATGGTTTTTCTCTACTGGGGAGATAAATGCTCATTTTGTTGTATTGTAAATTGTCAAATTTCTCATGAAAACAAAAATCTGCTAACAAGGTTGGCAGTAGCCTGGAAATAATTTATGTTTTTATTGAGACTAGATATTGTTTTTTAAAAATATATTTGATAATCTTTTATATAAAAATGGAAACTCTATTGTGTTAATTTACATTTTTATTAAGAATGAGAATGAAAAACTTTATATATTGACTGGTCTTTAATTTATATTTATGTTTTTGGACAGTTGCCTTTTCATGTCTTTTGCCAATCTTTTGTAAGGCTCATCTTTTTGCTATTGATTTTCAAAAGCTGTTTATATATTAAGGATATTAATTGTTTTGTTTTATATATACATTGCAAACAATGTTCAGTTTGTCTTTTAGCTTTATTTAAGAAGGTTTGTGTAACACAGATTTTAAAAATAATTTTCAAAGACAAACATGAAAATCTTTTTCTCTGTGATTTGTGCTTTGGAAATCAAAGTGCTAGGTTCCTAAAATGTCTTTCTCAGATATGTGAGATGAAAAAAGGGGGCAGATGAAAATAGCCACTCCACAGGGTACTCTGTAATTGACAGTGTCTGTAAAGAACTTTAACTTTTCTTGAGATAAATGGACATTACAATGTGTTTTTAGCCTCTAACCTTTGAGCATTTCTAACCAAATGGAATAAGATAAAAAAATAAACCAGACACATTATTATGTTTGATTCAGAAAGGAACGTATTTAAATTGACACTTTCTTTTTTTTCCCCCTGACAAGGAGGTCAGATGCAGCAGAAGCAGAAGGTAAAAGAAATCCAAGAATATCACAATATTTTAAGTTTTCTCACAGATGATTTATCATCTAAATAAAGGAAGAGACTTCCCCAAACTTAAGGAAATATTTCCAAATATTCTAAAATAAGGCCCTCCATAGATCACCTCCGAGACTTCCATCCACTCATTTTTTCTTTAGCTACACGGAGTCCATGTTGGAGGGAGCTGTTTGCCTCTTCCCTGGGCAGGACTCAAGCGCGTAGTGTAGAGCTAGGCATGGAATTTCCCCTCAATACATATTAGCTAAATAACTGATTTTATGAAGAAATTGAAGCATCAATAATAATTGTCTCCTGATTTGTTTGGCCAACTCTTCAAATTAGACCACAGTTCTAAAAAACAATGGATTCTTAATA